>NW_021774566.1:3127-6690 GCF_005508785.2 Acyrthosiphon pisum | reverse complement strand
AAAGTGTGTAATAAATAAATAATCCTTGTTCAAATTGATTTAATTTCGTATCATTTCGTAATACGAAAAAAAACACAAGGCAGGCCCGGGCCTATCAGGCCTACCCGCTGGGCACGCCACTGTATTATACTATTATTACATCTTATACGGGACATAATATTATATTACGTGAATTATTAAATTAAAATATTTATGTTTTCGAACAGAAAAAATGATATTTATGTAGTATTATAAATACCGACGTAGGTAGGTTGATGACTTAGGTATATATATAACAGGGTAATACATTTTATTTTCATGCATAAATAAATAAAAATGTACACATAAATAGTTAATTTTGTCATTATTTTTGCGAACGATTATTCGTTGTTCATTCATACGGGTGTTACACGTTTTAAACGTACATACGTATATGATTAGTACCATTGTTCCACAACAACTACGAAAAATGTATTTACTACGTAGTACGTGTCGAATAAGCGTCAGGCAGCTAATATACCTACCAACAGTTGTATCAACGAATAATACAAAAAATATAGTGGGTAGCATAATCGAAATATTATGGCTGTTACGCCTTTTCCAGTACCACGCACAGCTTCAAATATTATATTCACTGCAGCCTCGGATTTTATTTTAAGAGGTTTTTTTTTTTTTAGATTCTTAGCAGAGCGATGAATGTATTGATTTTACAATGATGTGTTTTTTTATTTTTATGTCTCTCATCGCCTTTTAGGACAGTGAAAGTGCTTAGATTTTCTTCAACAATATCTTTTCTGATAGGAAAGTGAATCTAGTTGGTAATTGGTGAATCTAGTCTATAAATATCAATAAAATTGTATTTGTTGCCTCGTTGGGTAAGAAAATTTGCAAATTATTTTGGGTTAGAAATTCATAAAAATTGTTCTATTTAAATTTAATATTTTAAAATGTAAGTAATACAAGATTCCTCATAAGTAATCTTTATCAACAAAAAATTATAATAACATTTTTATGAGCGTTTGAAGTTGATATTTTTACAATATATTAGATATTCACTCGATTTCTTATGTAGCGATTTTGCTATTTTGTTGCGTAATTCAAAAACGAATAACTGTAGATACATGAAAATTTCACTGAACACTTATATTTTCATTTTCTATAAACCATAAAATGTTGAAAATATTTTGACTCTTTTCGAGCTGTTTTCAATTTATTTTTTTTTTCTATAAATATCAATAAAATATATTTGTTGGGTAAAAAAGCGTGAACATTTAACAAAAAGGTAGTTTAAAAATATTAAAAATATATAGGTATGGGTTTTTATTATAAGCATTTAAAGTTCAAATTTTGACAAAATAGGTATATTAAATTTAAAATTTAATAATTTTTATAATAATTTTGTTGTTAAACGTGTATAAAATGTTCAACTTTTATAGCTAAGTATTGAACATTTAAAACAAGGTTCCACGTAAATAGATTATATATCAATTACTTTATTCATAATAGTATCTTCAAATATATTTAGGTATATCATAGGTTGACCACCGTCTTCGCTTAGAATCGTTTTTCTTGTACAATGATATTATAATATCATTGAATTCAAATTTAACACCATCCATTACAGTGACCTACTTGTAACCTACTGCGACACCCACTTGCCCACGTTTTTTTAATTGGTGTCGCATTGACAATATTAATGTTATAATTTTTATTCTTTTTCTTTTTGCGTTTATCAGGTAATAGAACGGTTGCCAATTTTTTTTTTTTTATCAAAATAATTAGACGGGTCCGGCCATATCAAATTCGTGGTGTCATCGTTATGGATATTTCTATACGGTCAGTTTTGTGCAAACACGTCGTCAAGTGCTTGTTCCGCACACGTCTTAACCCTTAATTCATACAGAGGGCGTCATAAGTCGGCAAGTCGGTTCCCGCTGTCTGGCTTATTATTATTATTATTATTATTATTAAGGAACCTACTTTTGCTGCACTCTGTATAATATGTCGTGTGCAATCCGTTCCGGATAGATCATCAGCGTCGTTTTCAGCAGTGCGTAGATTACCGTAGATTTTTTTATTAGTGCATATTATAATTCCGATATGTAAAACTCCCAAAAACATTGTTCTATATAATATTTATATAATAGGTGATTTTATTACTCTAAGGTTAGGTACTTGAAAATCATAAAAATGATTTCGTGTGAAGCGTTTTATCTGTGTTGCGCGTGAGTATGAGATACAAAACAAATATTACGACGATCTCCCTTCTTAAAGTATTATTTATAAGCAGTTCATAAGAATAACATACTATAACATGTCATTTAGTAGTTATTAGTTGTTACAATTATCTGGTAACGACTGTGGTAAGTTAGCATGATAATTATAATAAATATATATTTAGCAAAAAAAAACAAACAAAATAAAAGTTTAAAAACAGAATATTGATACCAGGTTTGCAAGGTCATCCAATAAGCATAGGTATGCTATCGAATGGATAAACTGAGTTCATGTTATGAGTAAATCAATAAAATTATATACATTTAGAGTACTTAAATAATAATAATTAATATATTAATTGACGTATAGGGGAGACCAGGGTAAAGCGGATAGCTGGGCAAAGTGAATAATGTTAATAACTTTTTGAATAATGGTGATTAAATAATAATGAGCATATAAGTTGGCATCAATGTGTATCGTATTTGCTGGGATGATGATTTAGTATCATTCACTAGTTTACATTCACCATAAAAGCGTTTATACGAAAATAGTTAAATTTCTTAAAAAAATACATGATAAGAATTTAAGGTTTTTTAAATAATATTTATAAATTAACTTTTTTAAACTTAGTTTATTATGTTCATATGTTCATAATTATATTAAGTTTATATAGTTATTAAACACAAGTTCCTAAATCACGTATACTTAAAAAAAATAATGTTTATTTAAGAAAAAATCAATCTGGGCAAAGTGGAAATATCATCTTTTTAAGAAATATTTTATTTTTATTTGATGAAGAATATCTGAAAATGTCATATTTCGTGTTAATAGTGTAATATGAAAAGATAATTTTTTATTTGTTTTTATTTTACCAAGATGAATTTTATATTTTATGTTTTTTTATGATTATGAAAAATTAAATATAATATTTAAAAATGTTGTTTTTTTATTGTGAATAAATGTATTAATATGTGTTCGTATTCATATTATACAATTATTAATTGGAGTAACATAAATTATTTATTTATCTCATTGTTTATTACTTTTCCCAGCATATGTTTTTACTTTGCCCTGGTATCCGGGCAAAGTGAATAAAATTCCATTTTTAAAAATGTTTAATTTTTTTATGAATTGAGTGCTTATTAAATTTTTTGAATGGTTAAATAATGAATTTGAGAAGTCAATTTATGATTATATTAAAAAATAGTTCTTAAAATAATAGTTTGGACACCATATTTTGACACATAAAGTTAACCTATGCGCTTTGCCCTGGTCTCCCCTAACACCAGGATAAAATAGGTAGTGTTAATATGTTTCTTATATAGTTGTTAAAATTATCAAAATTAGTTAAATTAATATATATTTAC
>NW_021774566.1:0-1891 GCF_005508785.2 Acyrthosiphon pisum | reverse complement strand
CACGTTAACGATAATATTGTGTTGAACTTCCTTAGTAGAATATTTCAATGCGTGGGTGCTGGTGTAACGTACGCCAGCACCCGGTTGGGAAAAACGGTTTTCCCGGTACTTGGTTTAGGTTACGAGTTCCAAATTTTCGGTTACGAAGGGTTACTAATTAGCTACTAAAGTATGGAACCAATTTCGAAGAAAATAGTTTAGGTTGTGGTGCTAGTGTAACGAACCTGTTGACGATAATAGTTTTTTCTTTCGACCATATACTTGTCGCTTTACGGCTTACCAACTGGTCATCGAAAACCCAATGCCCTAATGATTAATAGAAGTACATAAACAAAGTCTATTGACTAATTTAATAACTAATAACAAATTTTAGTTTAGAGTGTTTAGATACTTTAGAACTATTGAATCTTATCAGTATATAGGTTAGATTAATACCTATGCCAACAATTATGATTTATGAGCTTTTAACAAAATATACGATTCGACAAAGCAGAATAAGAATAACCTAACGCATTAAAAGTTAATAGATGTACAGACGATCGGAGTAACCGATACACATTAAGTTTAAGCCTATAAGGCTTATAATACGAGTTAATTATAGACTAAAAATTGACTATAATATAGGTATAAGCAAAATATAAGTCAAGCTAACCCTAACAGTTAACACAGACTCGTAGTGCATACCAGAGAAATAATTTATTTACATATTTAATATTTCGTTTGTTAATATTATTCTTATAATCTCCTATAAACCAGTAATAATATGTAGGTACCTACGATAGTTCGATGTACCTGTTATGGTTATTCTCTTAAACTAAAATTGCAAAAAAATTTTACTTTATATTGTTTTATTTAAATTATTTGAGTTATTTTTTCTATTGACATAAGATACATATCGTTTTAATAGTTCTGAATAAGATTTAAAGAACAACAATTTATAAAAAGTTTGAGGATTATGTCTTCAAAAATGTGTTTCAAGAAAAGACGATAATATGTGTTTACCGCATGCTTTATAAATGCAGAAATAAAACGGCCTGTATTCAGAAGTGATTGAACATCGTACATACGATCACCTTCGCGAGAGACTTTATAATGATTTATTCATTTTGAACATATTTTTCTGAAGAGTAATTACAATAAACAACTTTAACTTTTCAACAAGTCTATATTTTATCAACCATGCTTATAGAGGAGTTGCAAATATATTTTATTATTTTTGATATATATATATATATTATTATTTTTATGATCTGTTTGTTGGTTTGTTGATTTGCTAAATAAATATATTATTATTATGTTATTGAAACGTTATAACTACAACCAATTATTTGTTTATCGTTATTTATAATTTTGGAATTTTACATTTTTGGGCACAAATAGGGTAGCATCTTATACTCCAACATTTTATTTGAATTCACGGTTTTGGAATGAAGAGCTCAAAGAGCTAAAAATGATAACTTGGAAATAATAAATATAAAAATATATTAAGATACCAACAATTTGTGTCTAGGTTAACGATTTATTTTAATACGATTATTATTCAAATTTGTTTTTATATAGATTATAGGTAGCTGAATTGATTCGTTTAATATGTATTGCAAGACAGATATTTTATTTTTAAAGTCAAAAATACGAAGATATATTATTTTTTACTGACTTCTTTTTTAACATTATTTTGATTTTAGATTCTGAGTGGAACGATGAATGTATTGATTTTACAATGATGTGTGTTTTTTTATTTTTTTATTTTTTTATTTTTTTTTTATTTTTTTTGTGTCTGTGTACACGATAAGTAGTCGAAATGATGCTACGATTTTCAACTTCAGTATCTTTGTTCGATCAGAAAGTGATATCGTTGGTGAATTGGGGGAGGTCAAAATTTAAATTTCCC
>NW_021774565.1:0-794 GCF_005508785.2 Acyrthosiphon pisum | reverse complement strand
TCAACCGGAAATTAAGAAATATAGTTGTATTTTGTTTTTCATTTATGAACATTTTATGAATAATAAAATTATACAAAATATTTCCTGCTTACTTCGCCTGCCTCAACGTTGTCATTGTCCATCATGACCTCAATTACCTCAACGTTGTCATTGTCCATCATGACTTCAACTACCTCAATGTTCTCTTCCAACAAAAGTTCATCCCTCGGAACTTGTACACCGGCATCACCGTTTTCCACGTGATCTTCTCGTTCTCTGTACGGTCCGACTACCTATAGAATCATAGGCGGTCAATTTAAATGTTTAAAAACAAAATAATGGTTCATTTTAGAGTGAACCAAATATACAATAGTGCATTCATTGTCAAACAATAACATGGCAATAATATTAATAAATAAAATTTTTATTTTTTATTCATTTTCACTGCACAATATAGTATATAGTTATAAAATCATTAACTTTAGTGTCATTTAAAAATGTAATGCAATGTAATCAAAAAATGTGTTAGTTTGTAGAATGTACCAAACCATACATGACCCAATGTATTAGTTGATTATGTAATTGAAATTGTAATTAATAAATATTAAGCATTAGGTGTAGCAAAAAAAAAAAAAGACATTTTTGCTGAAGAAAATAATGTTTATCATGACAAATAATTTTTGTGTCATTTAACACTGTATCATGTGTATATTGTATAATATGTATTACCTAATTTCAATATAATATTGTTGAGTTTAGTAATATGTAATATTAATAAATATTAAGCATTAAGTGTAGGAAAAAAAAAAAAGAAG
>NW_021774564.1:0-1360 GCF_005508785.2 Acyrthosiphon pisum | reverse complement strand
TTTTTATAAATGTATAATCGTTGATGAATTAAAATCAAATATTTAAATGTATTCAGAATATTTGAAACAGGTATATAAATAACCTTATATTAATATATTATACTATTGTACCTATACAATATAATATAAATAATTATAGTGTCACCAGTTCCCCTAGACCCCCCACCGTAAACCAACCACTGCTTTATAGTAGTTAACGATTGTACATTTGTACATACCTACTACATTGTCGTATTTTTATTTTGAACTCAATTAATTAATTAATTAATTATGATATGTTGAATTGATATTTTATGTTAAATTATTTAATGATTGAAAAAAACATTACATTTTAGTGTACAATAATTTTGCTTATCATAAATAAGGTAGGGGGGTTCCCATGTTGTGCTTTAGGTTTTATTATATCACTCCCATAACTTTTACCCTAGTTGCTACCATGAATAATAGTAGAATTTAAGTTTAAAAATATTAAATTTAGAGCAGGACGTTTCACTTCAGTGGACAAATTAGACAGGTGTATAAAATTCGTCAATATAATTCAACATTGATAACAATTTTATTCAAATCACAATTTAAAATTTAAATATGTATTTATGTTAGGATAGTTATGTCATTGATAAACGTCGAAAACGTTCACGCTTTATTATTGTCAATCTTATTCAATGTATCATATCAATTGAAATTCAACTAAGCCGTGTACCTACCTATAGATTTGAATTAATTATCAGCTCAGCCATTTAACTACCTATGTCATTATTAAAAGTATTTAAAACACATGGATAAATTAAGCCTGTACACAATTTATGTCTGTTTGTGGGTATTATGTGTGTTAAAAATTGTTTATTTTCCAACTCATAACTAAAAGTGACTATCCAATTGTGGATGCAGACATACAGTGTGATGTAAGATCTATTGAGACACGACGAATAACGATTAAGTTGTATAGGTATATACAGGGCCGTCCCTAGGGCAGGGCGAGCGGGGCCCACGCCCCGGGCCCCGCGCTCTCACCACAATTGGACAGGCCCCGCTTTCATGGATACAATAAAAGGTCAAGTTGACGAGCAAAAAAAAATGTACATATCATTTTTTTTTTCATGTAAAATTGTTGAATGGAACAATAAAATGTTATTTATAGTATTTATATTTTATTATATTTTATAAATTATAAAATTTTAGAAATATTTCTAAAATGAATAAAGATGATTTAATGAAAAATTGTATGGATATTCAAAATTTGTTAGAAGTTGGTGACACAAATGATATAAATGGTCGAGAAATGTTCGATGAATTAATAAATGGTTAATTGATTAATAAACATATAAATGGTCATTCTTTGTGAGATTATTGAAGAAGACAC
>NW_021774563.1:0-901 GCF_005508785.2 Acyrthosiphon pisum | reverse complement strand
TCGCACAAATCTGAGTTTAGTCGCACAAATTCACACTAATGGAGCACTTGTGATTGACAAAAGAAAAATTTGAAAAATACAATTTTTTCTATTATGGGGGGCTGGGGAAATGCCCTTAAATTTGAATTCAATGATATAACATCACTGTATAAGAAAAACGATTGTGAGCGGAGACGGTTTGTCAGTCTAGGTATTAGACATACCTACCTATTATAGGTAGGTATACTTATCTATAATATTAAAAAAAAATTGACCTATAATAGGTATTAATAATAAATTCCAAATTAATCATATCACAATATCCATCAGGTAACGCGTTATACATCAACAAGAAACCGTGATACTATCATAGATATATAATATTATACTTTAGAAGTTTTAAATACCCACGAATAATATTGTACAATCATAACAAAATAATTAAAATGGTTATTCTAGGTTTTTTAATATGTAATTTCGTCCAAATTTGAACTTAGAATTACTATAAAAATAAACTGTGCTTATGTATTTCTTAGAATTTTTGGCAACAGAATTAAATATTTACGTGGAATCTTGTTTAAAATTATCAATCCTTAGATATAAAAGTTGAACATTTTATAAATTTTTAACTACAAAATAATTATTCAATTTTAAATATTGATAAATTTTGTCAACATTTTAACTTCAAATGCTTATAAAAAAAAATTGTACCTATGTATTTTTAATATTTTTCAACTGCTATTGTAACAATGTATCAGGAGCTTTGTATTAATTTTTTACCCTTTTTGGCCCAACAGATAAAACTTCATTGATATTTATAGAAAAAAAAACTAAAAAAATTGAAAACTTACAATGTCCGTAAACAGCTCAAAAAGAGTCAGATTATTTTCAAAATTTTATCGTATATAGAAAATACTAATAT
>NW_021774562.1:0-1101 GCF_005508785.2 Acyrthosiphon pisum | reverse complement strand
AAGTAAAATTAAAATATACATCTAATGTTTAGAATGTTTAACAGCAATGTATATTTGATGTACCTACCAATTGTACCTATTGTTACCGAAAAATATATTTTATATTGTCAATAATTGTTAATAATTAAGTAGATAGATTTCCAAATAGATGCTTATAATAGAAATAATATTCCAATTATGTTCAGCAATAATTTACAGTAAAAATATTATTATTATATACAGGTTTTTACATATTTATCTATCATTCTACGATACGTCAATATTGACTTATAAGTTATATTACACTTATAATATGCAATGCTTTTGAAAAAAGAATAGTTCAACCTAATGAATTAAGAAACTGTTAACAATATTATAAATATTATAATATAACTATGACATAAATATTATTTTGTGGTGGGAGGTGGCTTTGATAATTTTAATAAAATTGATAAGTTAAATTTCTATGATATAGATAAACGCGAAATTGAAAATAAAATTAACGCTATGAATTGACTAGAAAATGTTAAAAACAAGATTAAAACTATAAATACCCCAAGTTGTTTTTGAAAATAATAGTTTGAAAAAAAATTGAATATAAACTTACTTACGATATCATGACATAAACTTATAAAAAATTTAAAAAAAAATTAATTTCACAACAAAAAATAACAATTTTGGATATTTTGTTATGTAATATATAAATAATATACCCTAAACCCTTATATACTTAAGAGTGTGCAATAGTAAAAGTGTTACGTATACAACGCTCCAGAGATGGCGTTGTGCGCCGTATCGCCGCCGTCGCGGCTGGACGTAACCACGCCCATTGCCTCCGTGGCGAGACCTACGCGACGTACTCGCAGGAGAGGCGCATTATTATTTCACGAACAGTCTAGTTGAGCGGGTCCATACAATATTGACATTGACCAGTGCGTAAATTGTCACCCGTGTATTTCTAATATACGTACTCGCCGCGCGTTCGATCCTCGCTAGACTTACTTTTTAATGAAAGCTCCTGTTAACTTAATGAATATATCATCAATACATAAATTACAACAAATTTAACCCGATGGCTTGATTTACATTTGTAAATGTAGTTCAAGACCAAGTCTCTAGTTT
>NW_021774561.1:0-1000 GCF_005508785.2 Acyrthosiphon pisum | reverse complement strand
TATTAAATATTAGTTCGGAAAAGGTATAATACTATTGTATATTTTAAACATTTTCTTTTCGAGTTAACTTAATAATATTAAGTTGTATTATAATTACACGAGAATGCTGTAGATTTTATTATTCACATTAAATCTCGTTCTTCAAGTGTTCTAAAGTTAAGGAAATGTTTTACAATTTCGAGAAAACGCAGAATTGGAATCAATTTCAATAGTTTACTCACACTTCATTCTGAATTTATATACAAAAATGACCGTCGAATCTAGTAGTTAAACATTATTTCTCAGCAAATAATAAATATTGTAATCGTTAAATTTATTGTTGTTTGAATTAATTTTAATTTTTCTGTTTATAGCGAAATTGATGTTTGTGTTAAAAAGAGCAATTTGAATTCACAAAAAGATGTTTGAAAAACAATAAAAATAAAAATATGTTAACTATTTAGATTTAATTTTGTGATTTTTCATTGTTATCTACGCAAGACAAATCATGCTTTTCAAGGATAATAAAAAAATATAGACTGATACTGTGTTAACAAAATTAAAAAGGTGGGTAAGTGGATTTCGCTCTGCTGTACAGTAGGTTACAAGTGGGTCACTGTATAATGGATAGTATTAAATTTGAATTCAATAATATAATATCATTGTATAAGAAAAACGATTCCGAGCGGAGACGGTATGTCAGTCTAGGTATAAGACATAATATTATATTATAGTCTATAGTAAGTATTTAAAAATAATTGACCTATAATAGGTACCTATAATAAATTCCAAGTTAATCATATCATAATATCTATTAGATACTTATAAAGCGTTATACATCAACAACAAACCGTGATACGATCATAGATATATAAAAGTATACTTTAGAAGTTTCAAGTATACCCAAGAATAATATTATACAATTACAACAAAATAACTAAAATAGTTATTCTAGGTTTTTAATATGTAATTTCGTCCAAATTTGTACTTAAAAAGACTATAAAAATAAACTATGTAAATG
>NW_021774560.1:0-892 GCF_005508785.2 Acyrthosiphon pisum | reverse complement strand
TACTTTAAATTATAATTTATAAATGAGGCGGTTTAAACAAAAATATTTTTATAATAAGCCCAAATATTAAGTGGACGCTACACCCGCATGTGATGCTTCCGTCTTACAAAATATGTATACAACACAAAAAAAACTGTTCTGCGCGGGATAGAACCACACAGGCTGTAGTAAAAGTAAAGACTCCAAATTGATAGACAATATAGTTCAGAACATTATATGTGAAATATCATTATTTTTTTTTGATATGACTTATACTAAAAAAAGTTCTTATTATTTCAAAATCCATTATTTTTTGTTTTTTTTTCGAACTTCAATAACTTTTTCTGTAATTCCGATATCGAAAAAATAAAAATGATATTTCACAGGTAAAGTTCTCTTTTTTATGTGGTGACAATTTAAAAATGTAAAATTCAACAATGAAAATAAAGTATTCAGCACTCAATATTAAAACTGAGTTATTTACCACAGTCACAGTGAACAAAATATTTAATTTATTTTATAAAAATGAAATGCCAACAGATTTAAACGGCGGTGCGGCACGCTGTAGCACTGCTTGGCGGTAAAATGATTTTATCTATCATTCTATCTATCGCACTCGCTTTGAATCGAAAAAATATTGTCGAAGTGCATACTGGTGTGGACATCATGTATCGGATTCTCTTGTATAAAATACAGTCTAATACGACTATTCTGTATGACCCTTATTATATAGACTGTTTTTTGCAAGGCTGGGCAAGTTAATGATTTTTTTTTAATTCAGTTAAGGTAATATACACCAATAACAAAAAGTTAAAATTTAAAAGTTAATTTAACTATAGGTTAACTCAGTTAACCTATAAACAGTTAGTTAAAAGTTAATACACACTTTTTTATTAAGTTAAAAAAAAAGTAA
>NW_021774559.1:0-848 GCF_005508785.2 Acyrthosiphon pisum | reverse complement strand
ATATTTTAGAAAAAAAAACTAAAAAAAAATGGAAAATGAAAATGTCCGTAAAGAGCTCAAAATAAATCAAAATATTTTGAAAATTTTATGGTGTATAGAAAATGCTAAGATAAACATTCAGTCAAAATTTCATGTATCTACGGTCATTTGTTTTAAAGTTACACCAAAACCCAAATTCAATTTTGTGAAAAATCGATTTTGCGTAATAATTCCCGTTTTTTCTTAATTTTTCTTTTGTTTTTCTTGGCGCTTTTGAAAATAACTGGGAATTTTAAATTTTGACCTCCCCAATGCACCGACGATATTCACTTTCTGATCGAATAAGATACTGAAGTTGAAAATCGAAGCATTATTTCGACTACTTATCGTGTACACAGGCACAAAAAAAAAAATAATAAAAAAAAAAAAACACACACATCATTGTAAAATCAATACATTCATCGTTCCACTCAGAATCTAAAATAAATACAGTAACTGGGTAACTTAGATTTTGTGCGGTAACTTTGATACCCATATATTTTGTATTCACCAGTGTACCATGATGATTTAATTTTTTTTTCATAAAATAGGGTTACTTTGATATCACATTAAGAAATATAGGTATCTATGTTGCCCACTATGTTGAGTAACTTTGATCGCATATTAAAAAGATTGATATCACAAAAGATAACATCAGAAATTTAAAAATTAAAACGTTAAAATATTGATCAAAAAACTAGCTGTGACTAATATTTTATTTTGAGAGTTGTATCGTTAATACTACAGAAGTTATCCATAAGATAAAAAGTAAAATTGTTATAAAACAGTAAAAAAATTATCAAAGTTACCCTATCTTAAATAAACACCAT
>NW_021774558.1:0-948 GCF_005508785.2 Acyrthosiphon pisum | reverse complement strand
TTTCAAAAAAAATAAAATTCTCATTGATAAAATCAACTATTTTAAGTAGAAAAAGAACGTAATTCAGAAAATGTTTAATAAATTACCACAGTTTGTGTATCATTAATAAGTAAATTCTAATACCATGATTCTGAACAAAGTTGGTATAGGCAGCAGTGGCATACGCAGGATTTTTCAATGGGGGGGGGGGGGCTTGAAAATTAGTTAGGTACAATTTTATTTTTATTTAGTCTAGTCTAATAATATTTGAGGTAATTTAAAATGTTTGTAACTTTTCAACTTTTCTGGTAGAAAAAATGCTATGATCATAAGCTTCGATGTCCAATGTATGTTTTTGGAAGCAAATTTGATCTAGTTGGGGTGACTGGGTACAATTGTAACAATTTTCATAAAATTATTTATTTCTGCCAAAATTCAAAATTTTTTGATTCGTCTACACATTCAATTAGTAAAGTAAGTTGTTGTCTTTCAAAATATGTGTGTATTGAATCTTTATTTTCAAATGATGTTGAATAAATATAAATATAGAAAAAAAAAATATGTTACAATTGTACCCGATACAGGGTACAATTGTAACACCACTAGGAACGAAAGTAACATACATGTTTTTTAATTTTTTTATATTATTATAAAACATATAAAATATAACAGTTACATTTAAATAAAATAAAACATAACTTTGGTAAACAGATTACCTTAAATAGTATCATAATTTTTGACTTTTAAATTGTTAAAACAATTATAGCATAATAACCTTTAATTAAAATAAAATATAACTTTGGTAAACAGATTATCTCAAATAATAAATAGTTACATAACTTTTTACTTTTAAATTATTAATATGTATAACATAACATGACTTTTAGGAGGTCGAAATTGAAAATACTCAGTGCTTTTAAAAATATTTGGAGAAAAAAAAATGAAAATGTATAAAATTGTTTGGTAACC
>NW_021774557.1:0-700 GCF_005508785.2 Acyrthosiphon pisum | reverse complement strand
CAACAAAAACCGTAGGTACTATCATAGATATATAATATTATACTTTAGAAGTTTCAAGTACCCACGAATAATATTATACAATCACAACAAAATAACTAAAATAGTTATCATAGGTTTTTAATATGTAATTTCGTCCAAATTTGTACTTAAAATGACTATAAAAATAAACTGTGTAAATATATTTTTTAGATTTTTTGGAAACAGAATTAATTACTTATGTGGAATCTTGTTTTAAATTTTCAGTCCTTAAATACAAAAATTGAACATTTTATAAATTTTTAACTACAAAATAATATTTCAAATTAAAATTTGATAAATTTTGTCAAAATTTGATCTTTAAATGCTTATAAAAAAAAATGTGTGCCTATGTATTTTTAATATTTTTCAACTGATAATTTAACAATATATCAGGAGCTTTGTATTAAATTTATACACTTTTTGGCCCAACAGATAAAACTTAATTGATATTTATAGAAAAAAAAACTAAAAAAATTGAAAACTGAAAATGTCCGTAAACAGCTCAAAAAGAGTCAAAATATTTTCAAAATTGTATGGTGTATAGAAAATGCTAATATAAACATTCAGTAAAATTTTCATGTATCTACAGTTATTCGTTTTTGAATTAAAACAAAATAAGGAAATCGCTACATGGGAAATCGAGTGAATATTCAGTGTTGTAAAAATTTGAATTTCAAACGAT
>NW_021774556.1:0-809 GCF_005508785.2 Acyrthosiphon pisum | reverse complement strand
AAAGTGAATAAATACATCGCGAATAATTAATGAAATATGTATAAATAAAAATAATCATAAATAATAAGATAATATTAATATGCAATAATTTATAGACGTAGTAAATAAAAATAAAAATAAAAGTCGACGTGGGATGTGAACGCGATAACGTTCAGGATAATAATTAACATAAAAAAAAAAAATATATTATAGATTGCTATTTATGGACCATGATACGTGTAAAAGCAGATAAACTCAATGACAAAATGCATGTGCCTGAGGGAATATCAGCAACAAAAATTTATTTTATAGACACGGGCATTGATACGGGAAAAATAGTAGGAATAGCAAAACACCAAAGAGATAGGATATCCGTACCACAATTCCAGAATAATGGGTGTAATATAGGGGCATTAAGGCTTATATGTAATACACCACATGAAACTATAAAAGGATATATTAGGGGTGCTAAAAATGAATATTTATTGGAAAAATTCTGTATAGCAGAAATAGAAAAATTAGATGGAACGATAGAACGGGAGAATTTAGGAAATTACGATTATTTCGTTGAAGCTTTTACAGTAGATAGTACAGAAAGCGGAAATAACAATGGATTAAAACCAAATGTTATTAACGTAACGACAATTAAGTCGGTCGAGGTCAAAGCTACAGAAAGCAACAGACAATATGAATACATAACTAGTACAGTAGGTCACACCACACGAATCGCGAAAAATAACAGTAAGAGTAGGGACTACAACTTGAATGGTACTACGGATGGGAAATAAGATGGATTATCCTAGTACTACAGAAATTGAGAGTACAGAAGT
>NW_021774554.1:0-1579 GCF_005508785.2 Acyrthosiphon pisum | reverse complement strand
CACGCGTTTCCTAAAATATAGTTATTTATAATATTAATTTTTTTATTTCAATATATTATATCCCAAAACAGGGACAGGTTCAGGACTATGAAACAATCTGATCGGAGACTGTTACACGGTAGCCATTGTTCAACATTTATCCAAAGAGGAATTAGAACAGGTAAAAACATAATAATAATAGATTAAGATACAAGTACAACAGTCAACATACGATTAATGTTAGTCAAATTTAGTAGCGAATTTCACCAATTCAGCATTTAAGTATACCTAGGGTTGTAAATTTGAAATATTTCACTTGAAATATTTCAAAATTAAAAATTTCACTCTTCTTGAAATATTTCAATGAAATTATGAAAAATATTTTTTTTCTTTTAAACGTGTTTATAGATGATTAGAAATAATATATTGATAAAACACAGAAAACATTGATTATGAATAACTTATCAGTTAGGTATCATTTATCAACCAAGGTACCTATACGAATACGAATTAAAAACCCTACCTAAATACTGTTAATGGTCAATGGTTATAAATTATTAATTAATTATAATATATTTATATGGTATTTGTATATTGGTATTAATTTTATTAAATACATCAATCAATACATTTTCTATATGAAGTGTTGAAAAATATGCCTGGCATTATTTTGAGAAAAAAAAATTTTTTATATGAGTTAAAATATTGTTGTATGTGTACCGTCAGCGATCCAAAAGATGATGGTTTTGAAACTTTGAAATAAAGTTGAAGTCAATTTCAACAGTGAATGAAAAAGTAGTGTATTTTCAGTAATATTTTAAAGTGTATAGTTTAAATTTATTATATTAAAGATTTGATAAACAACTTCTAAATTATATATGTTGTGTTCATAGACATGTAAAACAACTAGATAGCGGATTTGCATATTGCATTCCCATAGAAACATTAATGTCTAGTAGTCATTTGCCAACGGGGAAATGTTTAAAAAATAACTCAATAGATAAGATTATAAGAATATAAGATACCTAAACATATTTATATAATTATATGACATAATAATATAATATATATTACAATAATTATATAGGTACAATATACATATTTGATATTCATATTATCAATCATGCAGTTTTTTCCCTGTTGGCATATGGCTGACTTCAATATTGTCTTATAGTCGGTTACCTAGTTTTTTAAATGTCTATGTTTGTGTATTATTATGTATGTAGTATGTAACTATGTTACATATTATTTTCTTTATTTCATACAATAAACCAACTTTTAAAAATGTTCGCTTGGAAATAAAAAAAAATATTTTTCATGGAAATGAAATATTTCAAGAAAATAAATTTCATGAGATTTTACAACCTTAGATATAATACCTATGACTTATTAGAATGTGTTAATTTTTTTTTTTTTTAAATACTACCTATATTAAAGTTTTACTTTTACTTATAATACGGTTTCAGTTGGTAGTTATTTATGAGGAACCTATAATATTATATTTTCAAGTCTTAGATGTAAAAACTAAAAATTGAGCATTTAAAAATCGTTTCAATACAAATTAAATTGCAAATTGTCAAGGTTTGAACTTTAAATGCAT
>NW_021774553.1:0-1317 GCF_005508785.2 Acyrthosiphon pisum | reverse complement strand
TTAGCAAATAGTTAGCAAATGATAGCAAATCAGTTTTTGGAGTTAGCAAATCAGAATTCTATTTTTGGCCGATTTTAGAAAAAAAAATGTCAGACCACCCACTTTGTCCGATCGACTCCAAACAAAAACCGGTAGTTAGCAAATAGTTAGCAAATGATAGCAAATCAGTTTTTGGAGTTAGCAAATCAAAATTCTATTTTTGGCCGATTTTAGAAAAAAAAATGTCAGCCCACCCACTTTGTCCGATCGACTCCAAACAAAAACCGGTAGTTAGCAAATAACAGCAAATCAGTTTTTGGGGTTAGCAAATCAAAATTCTATTTTTGGCCGATTTTAGAAAAAAAAATGTCAGACCACCCACTTTGTCCGATCGACTCCAAACAAAAACCGGTAGTTAGCAAATAGTTAGCAAATGATAGCAAATCAGTTTTTGGAGTTAGCAAATCAAAATTCTATTTTTGGCCGATTTTAGAAAAAAAAATGTCAGCCCACCCACTTTGTCCGATCGACTCCAAACAAAAACCGGTAGTTAGCAAATAGTTAGCAAATGATAGCAAATCAGTTTTTGGAGTTAGCAAATCAAAATTCTATTTTGGCCGATTTTAAAAAAAAAAATGTCAGCCCACCCACTTTGTCCGATCGACTCCGAACAAAAACCTGTAGTTAGCAAATAACAGCAAATCAGTTTTTGGGGTTAGCAAATCAAAATTCTATTTTTGGCCGATTTTAGAAAAAAAAATGTCAGACCACCCACTTTGTCCGATCGACTCCAAACAAAAACCGGTAGTTAGCAAATAGTTAGCAAATGATAGCAAATCAGTTTTTGGAGTTAGCAAATCAGAATTCTATTTTTGGCCGATTTTAGAAAAAAAAATGTCAGACCACCCACTTTGTCCGATCGACTCCAAACAAAAACCGGTAGTTAGCAAATAGTTAGCAAATGATAGCAAATCAGTTTTTGGAGTTAGCAAATCAAAATTCTATTTTGGCCGATTTTAAAAAAAAAAATGTCAGCCCACCCACTTTGTCCGATCGACTCCGAACAAAAACCTGTAGTTAGCAAATAACAGCAAATCAGTTTTTGGGGTTAGCAAATCAAAATTCTATTTATGGCCGATTTTAGAAAAAAAAATGTCAGACCACCCACTTTGTCCGATCGACTCCAAACAAAAACCGGTAGTTAGCAAATAGTTAGCAAATGATAGCAAATCAGTTTTTGGAGTTAGCAAATCAAAATTCTATTTTGGCCGATTTTAAAAAAAAAAATGTCAGCCCACCCACTTTGTCCGATCGACTCCGAACAAAAACCTGTAGTTA
>NW_021774552.1:0-1296 GCF_005508785.2 Acyrthosiphon pisum | reverse complement strand
TAAAAATTTAATTTGAGTTTCTTATAGATATTTTTTGTTTGATAAAGGTAGATAATATTATAAGGAATCTTGTATTACATTTTCATATCTTAGATTTAAAAAGAAAAATTTTTATGAATTTATAACTCGAAATAATTTGCAAATTTTCGTGATTTTTCCATATTTTGTCATTTTTTGAACTTTAAATGCTTATAAAAAAAAACTGTGACTAACGATTTTTAATATTTTTCATCTGCCTTTGAAACAATATACTAGGAGCCTTCTATTAAATTTTCAAGCTTTTTTATCCATCAAATAAAATTTTATTGATATTTTTAGAAAAAAAACTAAAAAAAAATGAAAACTGACAATGTCCGTAAAGAGCTCAAAATAAGTCAAAATATTTTGAAAATTTTATCGTGTATAGAAAATGGAAATGTAAACATTCAGTCAAAATTTCATGCATCCACGGTCATTTTTTTTAAAGTTACACCAAAAACCAAAATCGATTTTCTCGAAAACAGATTTTGCGTAAAAATTCCCGTTTTTCCTTAATTTTTCTTTTGTTTTTCCCGGCGCTTTTGAAAACTACTGGGAAATTTAAATTTTGACCTCCCCAATGCACCAACGATATTCACTTTCTGATCGAACAAGATACTGAAGTTGAAAATCGTAGCATTATTTCGACTACTTATCGTGTACACAGACACAAAAAAAATAAAAAAATAAATAAAAAAATAAAAAAATAAAAAAATAAAAAAATAAAAAAATAAAAAAATAAAAAAACACACATCATTGTAAAATCAATACATTCATCGTTCCACTCAGAATCTAAAATTAACAAAAATATACACCGTAAAAACAAAATGGAGATTTCTCTTTGATTCTTTTTGTGTGGCAAACATTTAAAACGCGCCACCAAGACGAGATTCTTTCCCGACAAAGCTTTGAAATGAAATAAATACGTAGGTATATACCGCGTATACCGCAGTGCTCTTTTTTTCTTCGTTTAGCTGACGACAAACGTCTGTAGTTGTATGCTTACCACAACACATTTGTCTGAGTATTTCACGTACTAATATAAACAGTGTGACGATTCAGGTTTCGAGAACCACATGGATTAAAAATGAAAAAAAAATTATATAAATAAATAGCGCTTTTGAGCCGCGACAAACTCGAGACATTATTCTTATTATGTAATATTCATCACGAACGTTTTTTTTTAAAACTAGGTACTGTATTGCTTCCGGGCCGTGTTTACCAGGGCCTGGAATATGATTTTAGAATGTCACGACCACTTATAATAATTATATTCTC
>NW_021774551.1:0-1282 GCF_005508785.2 Acyrthosiphon pisum | reverse complement strand
AATTGGAGGGAGGGATGACAATGATGGGGCAGTGAAGGGAAGCTCACAGTTGAGCTACCTTTTAGTGAGTCTTAAATCTAATTAAGTAAGTGTAGTATTTTAGATAAGGTCTCTAGACCAATTTCTGTTAAGTCGGCGGGTGGGGTTGCCGGGAAGATGTTTTGAGTGAAGATTGGATATTAATTTGTTGGAGTGGCCTTGCATTTCGCGGTGAAGTCTTGTGTAGAATGTGGTTGCTGTGTGGTTGATGGATTGTACTTTGAGGTCTTGATGTAAAGCGGCGTTTGTGACATACCAAGGTGCTTTGGCGACCATGCGAAGACATATTGATTGGAAAGCTTGGATTGTCCGAAGGTTTGATGGTTTGGCAGTGCCCCAGAGAGCGATTCCGTATGACCATATTGGTTGGAGGAGACTTTTATATAAAAGTAAACGGTTGGACAGGTTCATGTTTGATTTGAGGAGAGGTCTGATGACGTGTAGGCGGGAGTTTAGCTGTTTCCTTTTGTTTTTGAGATGAGGGCCCCAGGTGAGTCTCCTGTCGAGTAGCAGGCCGAGGTATTTGGCTTCTTTTGAGTGGGGAATTACTGAATTGTTGAAAGAAACTTCAGGACAGTCCTTAGGTCTGAGGGTGAAGGTGATGTGTGTAGATTTTAATTCGTTTACTTTGATTTTCCATGCGTTGCACCACTTTGAAAGCATGTTGAGATGGTTTTGGAGATGGTGGGAGCAAATGTGTGGATCGGAGTTAGCGGCAAGAATGGCAGTGTCGTCTGCATATGTACCCATTATAGTGTTTTCTGTGGTCGGAATGTCGGCTGTAAATATGATGTACAAAAACGGGGCAATGTCGCTTCCTTGAGATACTCCAGCCAGTATATCGTAAGAGTTGGAAAAGGTGGATTCTATTTTAACATTGAATGACCTGTTTTCGATATATGACTTAAGTAAGAGATAGTATGGCGCAGGATAGATTTTTTTTAATTTGTAAAGCAGGCCAGCGTGCCAGACTGAGTCAAATGCTTGAGCGACATCAAGGAATACTGCGGAACAGTATTTCTTCGTTTCGAGGGAGGAGCAGTGTTCGGACTTATCTAGATAAATTTATCTAGATGAATATCTAGATAATTATTTGTTCATCTTTTATCTTATCTAGATAAATAGTTACAAGGTATCTAAACGTTCATCTTAGATAATTTTTCTACTAATCTAAATAAATTCATCTAGATACATTTTTTATTGATAAATATTATCACGAAATTGTACCAAATTTTTAAATATT
>NW_021774550.1:0-2421 GCF_005508785.2 Acyrthosiphon pisum | reverse complement strand
GTTGTTTTTGAGCACTTAAAAATCTTTTCTTCGGAGATTTCTTTTTTAATTGTATGTGATAGATATTTTGGCAGATTTGGAAAATTGTTGGAACTGAACCAGATTTTAATAATGGTATACCTCTATCCATAGTGAATAATGAACCATCTGATAATACAGTTGTATAAGTTTTATCCACACACCCAGGTTGGAAGTGTAACTCACAAACATAGTTAGACATTTTCAATGTTCTATCTGCCCTAGGTATTGATTTATTCCATATTATTCTTTCTTCTTCGTTCTATAAACAATTTCGGTTTAAATAATTAATATAGACACATGTGTATTACAAAGGAAGTTCAAAATATATATTTAATAAAAAATGAATAATTACCTTTGGTTTAAAAACAGACACATTTTTCACTCCATTTTTTTTGTTTAACATTTTTGTTTTTGGATAACCAGAGACACATCCCGGTACAAAACAACTCATTTTTAAATATTATTTACCTCTCACTACTTATAAATATTAGTATTTGTAATTTAATAATTTAAAATAATAGTTTATAATCGTAGTACCAGAACAGAGAACTGACCATAAATAATAATATGTAGTATAACCATCGAACGACCTGCGACCTAGTGGCGATATCGTTAACCTTATTTCGTGCGGACGAAAACGGGTCTGTTTTATTTACGCTTGTCAACGGGAGTGCGAGCTCCTTATCTTTATTCTTCATGGTTTTTACAAATGGGTAATTCTAAGAAATTGTAAGGTCTATTGTTCTGCACTTCTGCATTGATTTTATTTAGATAAATATTTAATACCCAAAGTGGTTAGTTAGTTAGTAGTTAGTAGTTAGTTATCATTCGACAGTCATACGCGGTATGGACTATAGAGATAGACTATAGTTTATTGAGTTTAAACTGTTTTACATAAGCTCCGATAAAATGTTGAGTAAAAAAAATTCATCAAACGTGTGGTGCTATTTCACTAAAAATGTAAATAAACCTGACGAAGCTAAGTGTAATTTATGTCATGCCGTGTACAAACATGGTCATGGTACATCAAATCTGCACGAACATTTGCGCCGTAAACATCAGTCAAAACTTGACGCAGATAAGTCTAAATTTGAATTGGACAAAGATTTAGATTTGCGATTTAAACAAGGTAAGTGATAGTATACTTTTTTAATTGATATTTTAATTCAATATCAATTTTGTATTTTATTTAGGAGAGGCATCAACATCAACATCCAAACGTAGTTTTACTGAAACAACTATAATAACAAACAATTCAATTAATGAAGTTCAAGAACCTGCATTAAAAAAACAAACAAAGCAATTACTTCTTTCAAAAAGGTAATTTTATTTGATTTATTTACATATTTTAGTACAAAAAAAAAAATATTTTATAATACTTTTGCATATGAATATTTATGTAACAGATTTGTATGTATTTTTTAACCTTTTTCGTGACATTTATATCTCAGTAATTTGATGAAATAAAAAAAATTAAAAAAAGGTGGGCAAGTGGATGTCGCTCTGCTGTACAGTAGGTTACAAGTGGGTCACTGTATAATGGATGGTATTAAATTTGAATTCAATGATATAATATCATTGTATAAGAAAAACGATTCTGAGCGGAGACGGTATGTCAGTCTAGGTTTAAGGCATATTGTATACTTATCTATGGTACCTATTAAAAAAATAATTCACCTATAATAAATTCCAAATTAATCATATCACAATATCCATTAGGTACTTAAACGTTATACATCAACAACAAACCGTGATACTATCATAGATATATAATAGTTTACTTTAGAAGTTTCAAGTACCCACGAATAATATTATACAATCACAACAAAATAACTAAAAAAAATTTTCTAGGTTTTTTAATTTGTAATTTCGTCCAAAATTGAACTTAAAATGACTATTATAAAAATAAACTGTATTTATGTATTTTTTAGATTTTTTGGTTACATAATTAACTATTTACGTGGAACCTTGTTTTAAATTTTCAATCCTTAGCTATAAAAGTTGCAAATAGGAAATTAGCCGGAAAATTAACACAGTTAGGAGCTTTAAAATGAAAACTTAAACAAGACGTGTCAACTAGAAAAAAGTAAAAAAGTAAAAAAGTAAAAAAGTAAAAAATTACTGAAAATAATTGAAAACACGAGAAATCCAATTTATATACTCGACTATCCTAAATAGTTTAAATTTAATTCATATTTTGCATACGTACGTAACAAATTCATAATATTATTCACAGATAAAAATAATATAGTATTTAACATTAATTGGTGAAGGATTATAAACACTAAATAAATTGTATTACAGGAAATAAAAATTTATATTATATATTAACTAACATTATTTTTAAGACTTAAACAATGTTTTTAATTAATTTCAGGTAAAAAGAAATGTTTTTTTAAA
>NW_021774549.1:0-748 GCF_005508785.2 Acyrthosiphon pisum | reverse complement strand
TTCTATTTATAGCTTTGGTTATTACTTGATTTTTACTAATATATTTATTTAATCTGCGGGCTACGCTGAATTGAATAAATTCGGAATGACAAATATTATTAAGAGGATGCTACACACGCATGTGTGGTCTCCGTTTTACAAATGTAAAACATAGTAAAAATGGTTTTGCGTGGATAAGAACCACTATGGCTAAACTTATAGTTCATGTTATGCAACCAAATTTTCCTACTAGGAAGAAGAGAACATAGACTGTGCAACATACTTTTTAATTTTTCGATATCACAAATACGAAAAAAGTTCTCATAGTTTAAAAATAAAAGTAGTACAGTAAAATGGGGTAACTTTGATAATTTTTTACTGTTTTATGACAATTTTATTTTTTATTATATGGATAACTTCTGTAGTGTTAAAGATATAACTCTCAAAATTAACTATTAGTTACAACTAGTTCAATATTTTAACGTTTTAATTTTTAAAATTCTGAAATTATCTTTTGAGATATCAATATTTTTTAATATGCTATCAAAGTAACACAACGGGCAATTTCGATACCTAAATTTCTTAATGTGATATCAAAGTAACCCCATTTTATGAAAAAAAAATGTAATTATCATGGTACTCTGGTGAATAAAAATATATGGGTATCAAAGTAACCCCGCGAAATCAAAGTTAGGTACCCCATTCTAATTAAAAATTTAAAGCTAATGTAATGCAGTTAGTTATAGTATTAGGATTAAGGGGGTGTGGG
>NW_021774548.1:0-711 GCF_005508785.2 Acyrthosiphon pisum | reverse complement strand
TAGTCCATACGTCCACATAGGCTTGAGAAGAGATTTGTAGATTAGTAGTTTGATGTTAAGGGGGGAACACTTATTTCTAATTAACAGAGGTCTGAGAATACGCATGCGATTATTTAAGGATAGCCTTTTGGATTGAAGGTGAGTTTTTCCACGTCAGTCTTTTGTCAAGGATTAGCCCTAAATATCTGACCGTGTCGGATGTAGGAATTGGTATGTTGTTAAGGGTAATGTTTGGGCATATTCCTTGTTTGAGCGTGAACGTTGTGTGTACCGATTTATTTTGGTTAATTTGGACACGCCATTTTTCATACCACTCAGACAAGTGATTGAGATGCATTTGTAAGTTTGATGATGCGGTTACAGGATCTTCATTGATAGATAAAATGACTTTATCATCGGCATAATCAGCTACGATAGTTTGTCGCATGGTGGGTTGGTCGGCTACGTAAATGTTAAAGAGAAAGGGGGAGAGTATTCCACCTTGTGGTACACCAGCTTTGATTGGTGCGATTCCGGACGTCGAAGAGTTATATTGGACTTGAAAGTGTCTATCAGTTAGATAAGATTTAATTAGTAGAAATAATGACGAGGGGAGAAATTTTTTAAGTTTGAATTGCAAGCCTTCGTGCCAAACCCGGTCGAAGGCTTGGGCAACGTCAAGAAAAACACAAGAGCAATAAAGTTTTTTTTCCAGAGACGCAGAAATAACAT
>NW_021774547.1:0-752 GCF_005508785.2 Acyrthosiphon pisum | reverse complement strand
AAACTCCAACGAGCTGAAACAGTCTGGTACAATCTTGTAAAAAGATACTTTTAATTTGTATTTAAATAGAGATACAAATACATCAACTTAAAAAGTATTTAAATAGTATTTAAAGTACTTTTTTCAATAAGTATTTAAGGAGAAATACAAATACTTATTTAAGTACATTTGTTTTAAGTTTTACCTTTGGGTTCAATACTTTTACTCTGATATTTTAACTTTAAATTTGACCATTGAGATCAAACTCATTCAAACTGTACGTATTATTATATAGTTAATACTTAATAGTTCATATATAATGCATGTTCCATATTCTGGTACTAACCAAGGTACCTATAATTGTATGATAAGTTAATAATCACCAATTAATCATCGTTTAAATTATTTATTGTATGAGAACTAAATAGATATTATAAGAACCTTTATCTCCACAACAAACCTAGCTTTTGGAGAAAATAATTCATGTATAAATGCTATATTTCTGTAGTGAAAATATTTATATTAATGTATACATTACGTATGTGTATACTATTCAATTATTCAACAGGAAAAAAAATAAAAATAAAAACAAAAATTAAGACCAAAAGTCTTTATTGGATTTTAAAATAATAGTATTTTCAAAATTGTCATCATTCATTTTGCCTCTTTTTTTGGACAGCACAGCACCTCCAACACTAAACACTCTTTCTACAGCAGAACTGGATGGAAGTGGAGTATTGTATTGTATAAATACTTTTTTTAAAGTAGGCATG
>NW_021774546.1:0-787 GCF_005508785.2 Acyrthosiphon pisum | reverse complement strand
CCCCCCCCAGTTGGAATAATAGCCCCCCAAAAAACTTAAGGCCACCTATATTTAAAAAATATTCAAATAAATCATTTTTTCGATATTTAAATATCGATAAAAATAATTCTTTATTTTTTTATGTCACTTTATCCATTACATTTCTAATAAGTTATAATATCATTCAATAATGTGTTGTTTTTGTCGGTCAATATTATGTCGTTAAGGTTAAATTGTGCTTATTTTATTAAAATACGTCCTTACGTCATCTATTCATTATTTTATTGTGTTATTATTATTATTATTTACTAAAATCACAGAACAATAAATTAATGCAATAGCGATAACTGATAAGAATATAAGATAAGCGCTACAAGCACGTGATGGAAACGAAATGTACCGAATACCTATCACTAAGTTCATTTCAAAAATGTATTACAGTTGAAACATTTCCGAATCTATACAAACTTCTGGACTTGGCTTTAAGTATACCAATTTCTTCAGCATCTTGTGCACGGTCTTTTTCAACTATGAGAAGAATCAGTACTTATATACGCTCTACCATGAATCATGATCGTTTTTCCTCTTTAGCTATTATTAATTTTGAAAGAGATGTATCGAATAATATAAATGCTGAAGATATTTTAGAGATATATTTTAAAGAAAATAGACGTTTAATGTTGTAACAGTAAAAAAAAAAAAATAGAATATTTTAATAAAACCTTTGATTGTCACACGTTATTTGTATTTTTTATGTAAATTTGCAGATGTACCGGTTGGGGGGTTGTTAAATCTTTTCCCTGGAAGG
>NW_021774545.1:0-1512 GCF_005508785.2 Acyrthosiphon pisum | reverse complement strand
ACTTTTTTTATTTTTTTTTGGTGGGGGGGGGGGCTAGGTAGGGGCTGAAGTCCCGGGCTCCGACATTATCAGGGTCTCCCATATATTATACATATTATAATAATCTACGTTTTATTTATATCAATTAACATTAAATAATAAATAATAATTACTCACAGATTTAGGTATGGTATAATTTATTTATAAACTTAAAAAATAAATTAAATATACGAAAGCGACTTAACGAAAAACCTGAATTTATAATTTTATTTAAGTCAAGGGACCAACCAAAAGATTAACCACGGCCGAGCGCCGGCCTCCGTTCCCAACGGGCCGATCACCATAATATTGTAACTCCGGGCCGGTGTATTTGGATTAAAAATTATTTGATAATACTATAATAGTTAAGTGCGTGCCTGCGTTGTCTGCAGTCGTGCCTATTACGATTTGGGCTGCACTAATATATAGTATGAACACGGGTTAATTTATATTTTATTTTAAACTGTCAACATTTTTATAATATGTATTTAAATATTTTTTTATTTAACTTATAATATTATTCTATATTATACATGCACGGTTTTTTGGTTGCACTTAGTAAAACAATCTGATAATTTTAGATTTTGAGCGGAACGTTGAATGTATTGATTTTACAATTATGTGTAGATTTTTTTTTGTGTGTCTGTCTTTAACTTTTGGGGCAGTAAAAATGCTTAGATTTTATATTTTAGCATCCTTCCTGGTAGGAAAGTGAATTTTGATACATAGGATAGTCGAAAACTCGAAAAAAATGTTCACAGTAGTTTCAAAAAGTACAAAGAAAAGTAAAAAAAGGTGGGTAAGTCGTGGATGTCGCTCTGCTGTACAGTAGGTTACAAGTGGGTTACTGTAATGGATGGAATTAAATTTGAATCCAATGATATTATATCATTGTATACGAAAAACGATTCTGAACGGAGATGATTTGTCAGTCTAGGATATATTATTTTTAAAGAAAAACTTATGGAGAACCTTGTACCAAATTTTAAAAACTTAGTTATAAAAGAAAAAATTTTTACGATTTTTCAACCACTAAATTACTTGCAAATTTTCGCAATTTTGACATATTTCGTATAAATTTGAACTTTAAATGCTTATAAATAAAAATTGTGACAATGTATTCCTTTTATTTTGCAACTGCTATTGTAAAAATATGTTAGGAGCCTTGTATTAAATTTCCAAATCTTAGAATTAAAAAGAAAAACTTTTATGAATTTCTGTCTAAGATAATTTGAACATTGCCGTAATTTTTACGTATTTAGTCAAAATTTGAACTTTAAATGCTTATAAAAAAAAAATCGTGACTATATATTTCTTTTATTTTTCAATTGCTATTGTAAAAATATATTATGAGCCTTGTATTAAATTTTGAAATCTTAGATATAAAAGGAAAATTTTTTATGAATTTCTAGCATAAATAATTTACGACTTTTCGTGATTTTTACATAATATGTTGTCAAAATTTGAACTTTAAATGCTTATAAATAAAAATTG
>NW_021774543.1:0-1352 GCF_005508785.2 Acyrthosiphon pisum | reverse complement strand
TCGGATCCCTTTGTCGTGGGTGGTTTGCGGAGCCCTAAAAAAGCTACGGAATCTCACAAGTTTACAAGGAAATACGTGCTAATGTAAATGATCTTAAACAAAAAATTAAAGATGCCTGTTCAAACATTCCATGTCATGTGTTAGTGAAAGCTACTACAAAAGAATTACTTAGACGATTGGAAATTTGTTTAAAAGTGGATGGTCATCAATTTGAACATTTATTAAAATAATATTATTGTAAATAAACTTAAATTAACAACTTACATGCATTATGTTTTCATTTAATTTACTTTCTTATCATAATAATAATTAGATAGAATAAGTAACCAAGAATTGAATAAGACCATATTTAAAAGAATATTTTATTAATGAACCAATAGGTATTAATTCAATATATTATATTCATGTGTATAGGTGTACCACATTAATAAAAAAAAATCAACTTCCTACCTAGTTACTTTGATATGACTTACCTTTGATGTATCAATTTATTTTTGTTGTTTCTTTTCTCGCTTATGTAAGGTTTAATTAATAAAAATTAATACCTATTCGATAGTGCGAAATTTACATTAAACACTTTTTTTCATAAACAGTTTACAAATTACAACAACTTATACACAAATTACTGTTGAAAATTTGAAATGTTAAATGTCGATCACGATATTTAGTCGTGCACTCGTGCTGTTCAATGTTGACATGATATGTTAATTAACCGTTAATTCTCGTTTATCTACAAACGTAATAAGTGATAAGACCGCATACCAAGAATCAGTAACCGGTGCTATATTATGTTACCAATTACTAACCATAATGGTAAATTGTAAAATGTTATTTTTATAGTAGATGATAGCCTGTTGCAGGCTTGACGTTATTCACTTGATGTTGGGAGTGGGTACAAAATAGGAAGGTCCAACTCGTGTGACCTTTGTACGTATTACTTATTAGTTATTATCGATTATGACCGTCTGGACAAATTGAGATATAATATTGTTTTGACTTCTGGTTTTAACTGTTGGGTTTGATAAATTGCCCAGTAGCTGAAAATTAAACGAATATTTAAGCATAAATAAGTCGCAAACGGATTGCTCAAATTAAATTCTGCAAACGTTAAAATTATTTTTTTCAGAATGTTTATAGATTTTCGTTATTGAAAAAAGGTGATGCCATTTGAAAATCGAAAGTTGATAGTGTTTTATCAAATAAGGGAGGGACTCAAAATTATCAACATTATAACAAATTGTAAAACAGTAAAACCTAGAATATTAAAAAAAAAAATTTTCTTAAAATTCCTTATACTTACCGAGATATTGACTGGTTCATGATAAAAGAATCACCCTGTATACACTTACTTA
>NW_021774542.1:0-871 GCF_005508785.2 Acyrthosiphon pisum | reverse complement strand
AAAAGTTAATGAACATATAAAAAATTAAAGGCACACATTTTTTTATAAGCATTTTAAATTCAAATGTTGATGAAATCCATCATAATCACGAACATTATAAAATTATTTTGTATTTAAAAAAGTATATAAAGTTCAGTTTTTATAGCTAAGAACTAAAAGTTCAAAACAAGGTTAAAATATTTATAAATATAAGTTATACCTATTTAACTATTGCAAATAATGGAAATCGATGGAAATATTTATACGTCATGTATCAAAATTTATAATTTATAATAATATAACTATTTTAAACATTTATTAAGTTATTGTATACGTTGCTAAGTCGTGTTCGATTCTGTTAGTTTATGAACGCAAGTCATAAGTTTCTATGATCTGTAAAATATAACTTTGAAAACTTTATTTATATTATTAGTCCAACAATCTGGTTCTCAAGACCGGTTTCGTGTAGAGGGAATAGCCAACCATCTACTCCTTAACTGAATATGATTAGGTATGAATATCGACAACCACTACGTTTAAATAACCAAGGAGGTGTGTTGCAATATAATGATATAATATTATTATAATATTCTAGCCATACACTCGGTTAAAAACTTTAATTATGTTGGCTAAATGAGGGCCGCGGTTGCCGGGTTTTCATTATTATTATAATATCGTGCGTGCATGGCGACGGCCGCCTACATCATTATTTATTTGCGTAATTTTGACATTATTGTTATTATTTTTACGCCGCGCATAAACCCGCTGCAGATATTGAGACCACGAACGAAACTGTGCCAACACGAACAAGAAAATTGTCTTCGCTAAACACAGTTGTCGTATAGTGAATCCGTATCTATGAATCGGAATATTCCGAAAGCAAAAGGCCCTC
>NW_021774541.1:0-2928 GCF_005508785.2 Acyrthosiphon pisum | reverse complement strand
CAACACGCAGGTGTCACGTCTTCATAAATAAATAAGAATAATATAAAAGATTCACCAGTTCTGGATTTGAGTGTTTTTGTAGATTTTTTACTATGGATATTTGCAACTTGTTCATCATTACCATGCACTAAATATTACAATGCATGCAATTATAAAGCAAATAACAAAAACAAATTTACCAAGCCACTATTTCATTAGTTAATTAAATTTAAAAAAAAAAAAACCCTTTTATAAAAATAGTGGTAAAATGTAACAAAAGGTAAGAAAAGATAAAAATAGTAGCCATGCTTAAATTAATCAAAATTATTATAATACGTACAATGAATAGGGGATTCTTCTGGCAATACTGCTATTCCACCTAAACAAAATTCCCCTGAAAAAAAAATTTTAAAAGTTACATTAAATAAACATTACAATATCATATTATAATAGTATATATTTTAAACTAAAATATATATAGAATGCAGATTAACATACCAAATGATTCATTTTGGATACATAATACATCATGTTTGTCACTACTACAGGAGGCACTAACTTCAACGTCAATAGGAACAACTGAAAATCAAAAGTTAAATTAACAAATGGTTGATTGAAAGAAGAATAAGTTAAACATACTAGGTGCTTTACTGTGAGTGGGTGTAACATTTACATGTTTGTCACTACTACAGGAGGCACTAACTTCAACGTCAATAGGAACAACTGAAAATCAAAAGTTAAATTAACAAATGGTTGATTGAAAGAAGAATAAGTTAAACATACTAGGTGCTTTACTGTGAGTGGGTGTAACATTTACATGTTTGTCACTACTACAGGAGGCACTAACTTCAACGTCAATAGGAACAACTGAAAATCAAAGATGAAGTGAAATTAGAATAAATACTTATTTTATTACTTATCTGAATGATTAATTTACCAGGTATATGTAAAGTAGGAACAACGTTTGCCTTTAATTTATTAGCGGTTCCTGGGCTAATATCATCACTATTAAAGTGAAGAGAGCATACTCTCTTTTTATAATACACTATTGATGGATCAATAGTTTTTAGATTTGTATCAATAACTTCCACCCACTTCATAAAAGTATCACGATTTTTCTTGGGGTTCGGAAATCGGTGTGATACTGCACCTAAAATTGTTTTAATATAATAAATAAAAATAATTTATTTGACTGAAATTTAGGTTGTGTATTTTATACTTTACAGTGTACCTACTCAGTGGCGTAATTAGGAATTTGTCTTAGGGGGGGATAAACATTTTTTTACACACAAAATGTATTAATAAATATGCTTTAAAATTCTACACAATTTAGTACCTATACAATATTATAATAATTTCTTCAAATTGTAAATTTTGAATATATTAGAATTAAAATTTACTTTTAAATTAAATAATAATTTTTTAAATATTAAATTTATTTTGTTTTTAATAATTATAATGTACATAATAATATAATAATTTTTTACGTTTATAAAAGAATTTCTAATTTTCTTGGCTGTTTAGCCATTTTTTCTTTTGTTTTCCATAATGTTACGAGACACGAGTTAGAATTTGCAGTTGTTATAGAAAGACATTTTTAGTTGAATAATTTTATATTATATTATTAAAACCTAAAAACCGTCGAGCACTATTAACGTGTACAAATGTACACATTATATTAAATATATTTCGTCGTGATGTCAGCACGATAAAACATATAATTCCACAAGCTTCAAATTAATATATAAATATACACATTATATAGGCTCTGGGGTGATATATCCCCCTCATCCCCCCTTAATTAGGGACACACAAGCCATGTTTAATATTTAAAACACGTTCGCTGCGGCTTGATTTTTGTATACCCATTCCCCGGTGCTGGTCAAATTTACGTGTTTTAGATTCTGAGTGGAACGATGAATGTATTGATTTTACAATGATGTGTGTTTTTTTATTTTTTTATATATTTTTTTTTTTTTTTTTATTTTTTTATTTTTTTTGTGTCTGTGTACACGATAAGTAGTCAAAATAATGCTACGATTTTCAACTTCAGTATCTTGTTCGATCAGAAAGTGAATATCGTTGGTGCATTGGGGAGGTCAAAATTTAAATTTCCCAGTAGTTTTCAAAAGCGCCGGGAAAAACAAAAGAAAAATTAAGGAAAAACGGGAATTTTTACGCAAAATCTGTTTTCGAGAAAATCGATTTTGGTTTCTGGTGTAACTTTAAAAAAAATGACCGTGGATGCATGAAATTTTGACTGAATGTTTACATTTCCATTTTCTATACACGATAAAATTTTCAAAATATTTTGACTTATTTTGAGCTCTTTACGGACATTGTCAGTTTTCATTTTTTTTTAGTTTTTTTTCTAAAAATATCAATAAAATTTTATTTGTTGGATAAAAAAGCTTGAAAATTTAATAGAAGGCTCCTAGTATATTGTTTCAAAGGCAGATGAAAAATATTAAAAATCGTTAGTCACAGTTTTTTTTTATAAGCATTTAAAGTTCAAAAAATGACAAAATATGGAAAAATCACGAAAATTTGCAAATTATTTCGAGTTATAAATTCATAAAAATTTTTCTTTTTAAATCTAAGATATGAAAATGTAATACAAGATTCCTTATAATATTATCTACCTTTATCAAACAAAAAATATCTATAAGAAACTCAAATTAAATTTTTATGGGCGTTTGAAATTCATATTTTTACAACATTTGATATTCACTCGATTTCTTACGTAACAATTTTCTTATTTTGTTGTAATTAAAAAACGAGTGACTGTAGAAACTTGAAAATTTCACTGAATGTTAATATTAGCATTTTATATATACGATAAAATTTTTAAAATAATTTGACTCTTTTTGAGCTGTTTACGGACATTGTAAGTTTTCAATTTTTTTAGTTTTTTTTTTCTATAAATATCAATAAAGTTTTATCTGTTGG
>NW_021774540.1:0-1074 GCF_005508785.2 Acyrthosiphon pisum | reverse complement strand
TCGTGAAACGCCGCGGGCGCGGTGCTGGACAGGCGGACGGTGGTACTGAAGGAACGCGTCGGGAGGGGTTGCGGGTGAAGCGGCGGCCAACGAGCGCGAACGGCGTGCAATAACGGCTGGACTGGCGATAACGAAAAGCGCCACACACAGGTACGGAGGGCACAGGCGATAGGCCTACAACTAGTACAGACTAGACAGTGACTACGGCTCTGCGACGAATACGACGGTCTAGACAGTTGTCGTGGCTGCGTCACTACGGCGGCGTACCGACACCACGGAGATAACAATGAAAAATGAAAATAAACGTTAGTACTATAGTACGTTCAGTCCAACGGTCGGATTTTGAACGCGCCAACATGGTGCCGGCAGGCGGCGGTACCCCGACTTTATGGCGGACGGCATGTCGCGTCGCAGTGTCGCCAACACCAGTAGGCGCAAACGCCTGCCGTAAAATACAATGGGTGGTAAACGGGTATACACATTGGCGGGAAACCATGACCTTTGTCATAACAATAACAATGCCTTTGTAGACGATCTATATGGGTATGCAGTGGCGTACTTTTTTTTTTTTTGGGGGGGGGGTCCAATAATTCCGACATTATATAGGTACTGATCATAGTACTGATATAAAGAAATAGCTTTTAATAGATTATAAGAATAGAAATTAATTGTTTTATTATATTTTAATAGGTATTTTAAATTGCATGGGCTAATTTTAACACAAGTATATTTTAACATTTTAAAATACAAAATCTAATCGTCTTTTTTTTTGCAAAGTTCATCCATAATTATTAAATTTTTTATTATTTTTTTTTTATTATTTATTTATTAGCAAACAAACAATTAATACACTTGACAATATAATTATAATAGGTATCGTCTGCTCACCTTCTATAAGCTGTGCTTGTATTGAAGGTGATGAGTTCTTAATATATAAATTTAAATATTAGACATAAATATAAATAGACTAAAACAGAAAAGAATTGATTAATTTGAGAGAGAAAGAAAAAAAAATAAAAACAGTTATATAATAATAATAAATGAAAAAAATGAATAGGTTTAATAATTATACAT
>NW_021774539.1:0-6439 GCF_005508785.2 Acyrthosiphon pisum | reverse complement strand
TCTATTGGGTTCCGGTCGCAATTAAGGAGTTGTAGGTAGGCAATTTCTGGTTATTAATGACCAATTTATCATTGTGACAATAATTTCTTAGTACTTAGGTAGTAAATACACAATATAATATTTTCACAAAATGTTATAAAAATAGACATGTTTTTGGCCCAATAAAAATATATTATATCGAAAACCGGCTGCACGTAACGAATCCAAAATGTATAATATTTGCAACATATCTAATTGTATTGGCTGTTCAAAGTCCAGACTGTATAAAAGGAAAAATTCACAAAACAATACAATAAAAAGTGGGTAAGTGGATGGTCGCTCTGCTGTACAGTAGGTTACAAGAGCCCGAGTCAAGTGAGTTACTGTAATGGATGGTATTAAATTTTAATTCAATGGCATAATATCATATTGTATATTTGTATACGAATAACGTGAGTTACTGTGATGGATGGTATTACATTTTGGGACAAATTCACTTTAGCATCCCAGCACATTTTTAAAATTTTTTTTCGAAATAGACGTATTTCGACGAGTTAAGAACGGTGGTGCAAAAAAAAATTGCGGAAACCATTATTTTGGAAGTTATAGCTATCCAAAGTTTGCGATTTTACGTTGATACGCATGCGCGCAACACTACTATAAATTAGTATATTAAATTTTTGTTGCACCGGGTCACCGCACGGGGTCACTCACTCGCTGTGCTCGCTCGGATAGTTAAAAACGAAAATATCCTTCGATTTGCTATGCAACACTTCCCAAAGTGGGCCACTAATTTGAAAAAACATCGTACAGTGATGCCATGCCAGCGGCAATCGTCGTTACGCTCCTCGGCGGCGTCGCTCCGCTCCGCAAATCGAAAATATCCCCCGACTTGCTGTGCAACACCACCTCAAGTTGGTCACAGGGTAACTACCATCTAGCCATGCGCGGCATTATAGTAGTGTTGCGCGCATGTGTTTAAACCAGGGACTGGAACCGAACCTAAAAGAACCGGTTCTGGAACCGGAACCTTTAAAATATTAAGAACCGGAACCGGAACCGAAACCTTCATTTTAATATAATAAAGTACCGGAACCGAACCGGAATTTTTAAATTAAAAAGGTACTTTAAGGTTCAAAAATAAAATAATTTTATTTATCATATTTAAAGGTATTACGGTTTTGTATATTATAACCTATGTCTATGTGGCTATGTACCTATCTATGCTATATTACGAGTTTTCTAATATTTCTCATACCTCAATTAACCTAACCTACCCTCAATTTTACTCACATTCTGGATGACTATTTGAAATTATTATACTTTTTGGTATCGAAATTATCTGGAACCGGTACCTTTATTTTTTTTTCATAAAAGAACCAGAACCGAACCGGAATCGTTATTTTATTTTTGGAGAACCGGTACCGGAACCGATACCGATAAATTCAAGGTTCCAGTCCCTGGTTTAAACACATGCGCGCGCAACACTACTATAATGCCGCTTTAAACGTAAAATCGAAAACTTTGGAAGGCCATAACTTCGAAACTAAGTGAGAGCGACAAACTCTGATTGTACCATCGTTATTAACTCAATGAGTTACATAAGTTTCGATAAAAAAATTCAAAATGACGAGGTGGAGCTAAACTGCAATTATGCCATTAAAGTAACACAAGTCGCGCCAATCTTCAAACTCAAGGAACCTCCCCCGTCGCCAGTCTTATGTCAGAAACATAAGTATAATATTAAAGTGGCTTAGGTCGCCAAACTAAAAATACTTCGCGTGGCATTAAAACAGTCTTGCGCGCATGGCGCATACGTATAAATAAACGTAAAATCGCACTTTGGATGTCTATAACTTCCAAAATAATGGTTTCCGCAATTTTTTTTTTGCACCATCGTTCTTAACTCGTCGAAATACGTCTATTTCGAAAAAAAAAATTAAAAAGGTGCTGGGTTGCTAAAGTGAATATATGCCCTATATTTATATTGTTATTACTATTATTATTAATACGGTAGCCGGTAATTCGAATTAATTTTGTAAAATTACAAAAAAATAACTAAAATTGTTATTCTTGGTTATCTATATTTTAATATTATATAATTTCGTCCAATTTTAACTAATGACTATAAAAAGTGAGTGCTGTCATGGGACATCCGGTATAGAAGTTTCTTTTCCAACAAATATTATAGATTACAAATACATTTTAATGATTTTAGTGGAACCATTCAAAATAAAAGTAAATATCAATAAGTAAATGTGAAAAATAAATGAAAATGAAAATGATTATTATTACTATTACATTCAATAATCGAAATTACAGGCCTGTAATAACTGAAATATGATACGTATGTTTGTGATGTAATTTTTTCCAAATATCTTGAAAATACTGCATCGATAGTGGTGTCATCTCTTGACTCTCGTTGTAGATTCTGCTGGATTGTTTATCATATTATGTAAATTGAATGTGTCCATAAGGAAAGTTTTAAAAGTTTTCTATTACCTAGTCTATACACCAAACACGACGCACAAAAAAATGTAATCACAGTAAAGGTAAAGCACGATGTAGGGATATGTGCAACAATCAGATTATTCTACGAAAACGACTTCGTGAAACAATAGTATATTGTGTGGCAAGGGCGGGAAGTGAGCCACACATTACACATACTATTTTTTGTCACACCCCTCCGTTCATGGAAAAAGTTATGCAGGGATCTAAGCAACAATTATAGACTATTCTACAAAATATGTTTAAATGTTTATACGTCATGCAAGGAGGTTATACCTACTATGAATTTGAGATGTAACCAAAAGTTTATGTTTTGCAAGGACCGTGGTAGGTATACATTTTAGTTTCTGGTTGTGCAGGGGATACGCGCTCGGTGGCTGGCACTTTTGGGGATTTCTTCTTTACCACCCGGCACTTTTGGGGATTTCCTCTTTTCCACCCGGCACTATTGGGGATTTCCTCTTTTTCGCCCGCTGGACGGAAAAAGGTTGCTTTCGAACGCTTCAACCGTGGTCGAAAACCAAACTTTTGGTGCAGGCGTGACAAAAAAATGTTTACGCGTCATGCAAGGAGATTATAATATGTGTTTACTATTTAAAATGTAACCAAAAGTTTATGTTATGTAAGGACCGTGGTATAGATTTCAGTGTCTGGTTGTACACAGAATACGCAGTTGCGTGTTTAGGGGGTAGGCCTGGTAGGCATGTGCCCACCCACATTTTTATACAAGTACTAGACTAGTGTAAGTCCAATGCTCAATGAAAATATTATTTATAAATAGTTAAAAAAATTTTTTTTGATTAGGTATATAATAAGTGAGTGAGTGACGTATATAAGTATATTATACATTATATATTATACATCATATTACAAGTGAAAGACTTCATAATTCTGCAATTTTATTGATAGAAAGGGAACTGAGTGGACAGTTAGTACAAGATCCAACATCAGTCATAGATGAATTTGCCACGAGCAAAAACCGTAGATTATCGTTTTCTTTATAATTATACAATACATTAAAAATATTTGTTTGATTTTTAGTTTGAAAAATGTGTATATTTTAATATGTATTATTAATATTATAAGTATATTAAATGTTATTTGTGTTTTTCAAAAGATTTGAGTATTTAAAGTTTATGTTTATAAAGGTAAGATACCATTGGTAATAAAAATATTAAAATTAGTCATTTAGAATAAAAATACTAAAACTTATAAATATAGATCAAATTACAGTATGAGGAGGGGGTAAAACCATTCTGAACTTAATTGTTGTGGCCCATCCACAAAAAAAGTTCTGGATACGCCACTGCCCACTGGGAATACGCGTGATATACGCGCCCAGAACATTTGAAAATTTCCACTTTTCCAACCGGATAGTATATTGTGTGGCAACTGGCAAGGGCGGGTAGTGAGCAGCTCACTCAATAGCTGCTATTCCAGTCAGTGACGTAGCGAACTTTTTAACTTTTAAATCATATGGAAGCAAACAAATTATTTATGACCTACCCCACCCTACTCCAACTGATGTATATGATACTCATATGCTCAAATAGGGGGGGGGGGTGGGGTAGCGCCCAAAATAAAGTTCAAAGACTGACCGTGTATGTGGGATTTATGAGGTTATGACCCACCACCACCCCCGAAACCAGAAGCAATTGCTTCTGAAAAACATGATTCGCTACGCCACTGATTCCAGTCGCGGGCGACGTGTGCGGCACGAGCCTTCCCGCACGAGCCACACATATCTACTATTTTTTGTCACGCCTCTGCATTCATCAATCACGACAAAGGTAATGCAGGGATCTATGCAACAACTAGACTATAATATTTATTATACAACAACAAAATTTCATGAAGGAAACGATTTGGGTTTATTTATATTAAGCGTCACGCATGGAGGTTATAATATGAAGATGTAACCAAAAGTTTATGCTTTGTAAGGACCGACGACCGTGGTATGGATTTCGGTGTCTGTTTGTGCAGGGAATACGCGCGTGAAATGTGAGCGCAGCACTTTTGGGGATTTCCACTTTACCGCCCGGCACTATTAGGGATTCCCATTTTACCGCCCGCTGGACGGAAAAAGAACGCTTTCCAGCGCTTCAACCGCTATCGAAAACCAAACTTTTGGTATAGTATTGTAAGACAGCTAACTAGTTGTTATATATATATATCTATGTGTATTATCAAAAATTATATTATCAATATTATACGAAAGATATTTATAATCAATCTATCGACCGTCACTACAACTTACCGCCCGCGCCGGCGCGCCACCGTTTTTTTTTTCGTTCCATTCTACCAATCGATCCAATAATGCGATCATATTTCAGAAAACTGATCTGAATTCGATATGATGCCTATTTGAGATCGGTCAGTCCACATTTTAAGATTTCTAATTTAAATTCCGAATAAATCCCGAAAAGGCTGAATACAAGCCTTGTATTCAATTTTTACGCTTTTTAACCAAACAAATAAAATTTTATTGACATTTATAGAAAAAAAAAAAAATTGAAAATGTCTGTACACAGTTTGAAAACAGTCAAAATATTTTGAAAATTTTATCAAGTATAGAAATTGATAAAACAAACGTAATATGATAAAAATTTCTATACATTTTTGAATTACAACAAAATAAAAAATTGCTACATGAGAAATCAGGTGAATATTTCAATATCACATCGCCACACAACAATATATTAGTTGTTTAAAAAACAAAACAAAAATTATAAAACAATTTTACATATATTGTTTCTTTATTTAATACAAACATTTCTTTAGTTATTCTTTAAATGTATATAAACAAAAATGATTTGTAGTGCAAAATAAAAAAATACATACATTTATAGAAACACAGAATTGAAAAGTATTATAATACTCACTATGAGAAAATCAATTGCTTGGAATAATGGTGGCCATAACTGATAAAAACTGAAAAATAAATACTTAATTATATTTTTGAACATATCTATTAGGTAAACAATAAATAAATCCTACATAGTAAATATTTGTATTAATAATGTATTAATATAAAAGAAATGTACTTGATTGTATTAAAATAATACAATAGATAGTTAATGGCGAAAAATGACTCCGAAGTATGGACAAGATTATTTATAATTATGCATCATAGTACACATTTGTCCTATGATTAAATATTAAAAATAGGTTTTACTTTCAATTTATTCATTAATATTAATAATACACAATTTAGTTTATATTTATAATAAGACCTTAATTCAATACATTAACAATTTTAGTCGAGAGTTAGTACACGATACAGTACAACATAAATTATACAAATCATTGACAAAGTGCAACAAAATGAACTCACTATCTAACACTATCTTATAAGAATCGTATATAGTTAAATACTTTTATACTGATGTCATAAATAAATGATTTTAGTATTAAATTGTAACGTTGAAAAATAAATACCTAATATTAAGTTACAACTATTTTTGGCTAACCAAATGTATTACTTCTATAACTATTATTATTTGTTTTTACATTTCATCTAGAGACAATAATGTTTTGTACTAGTCTTGTTACTACTATAAACAAACAGTGATAAAGTACAATAAAACAATACAATTTAGTTAATTATAAAAGTTAATATAAATATAAATTACTTACTTTAGTTATAGTATTAAATGTAACATTAACATTTTTTTGATTAATTGTACATGGTAAAAAAATATCCAACTCATATTTTGTTTGTTTATTTGTAGTTAATAGTAGACAGTCTTCACCACATTTTAAATCAATTTCTTGTGAACTATGCTGTAGAAAAAATAAAATAAAAATTCAAAGCTATTATGTTAGAAGTTATTTTTTTTATGAAACTACCACATCTGGCATCCAAACATCTAAAATCATATTTTTTGGATTATCTTCTGGTTGCACATAAATCCTATACTCAGGTTTGATATGTATGTCTAACTGAGAAAGT
>NW_021774538.1:0-1428 GCF_005508785.2 Acyrthosiphon pisum | reverse complement strand
TCTCTCAAACATTTTATATGTATGACATAATAGTGACACGGGTCTAAAGTTACTTGCATCTGTAGGGGCTTTTCCAGGCTTCAATAATGCCACAACATGTGATTTGAGCCATTCTGTTGGGATACTATCGGTTTTGATACAGTTATTGAACATGTTTAGTAGCCATTCCTTGGCTTTGGGGCCTAGTTGCTTGATCTGTTCTGTCATGATTCCGTCGATGCCCGCTGCTTTCCTATTTTTCATTACTCCGATGGCCATATTTAGCTCATCCATCTCGAATGGTTTATTGAAGTCACTTGTATTATTCTTTATATCCATTTTAAATTTAAGCTTAGTTTTCTTCCCTTTTGTCTTCGTTTTCCCATTCATTAATAATTTGTGTGCAATTTGGTCTGGTGTTATGTTTATATGCTCTTTCGGTTGTTGTTTTTCATTGTTCATGCTTTTTATTAGTTTCCAGGCTTTGTTGCTGTTTTTGACCATATCTAGATCCTTAATTAATGTCATCCATTCTTTTTTACGTTCTTCGGCTATATCCTTCAAAATACGTTCTCCAGTTTCAATTGTTAGTTCCGAAAAGGGATCTTCTTCATACCTTTCGTAGTAGGTTTCTAAGTCCTTTATGGTGTCTTGTCGTAGTCCCTTGATGTAATTGATGTGGCAACCCCTTGGTACGTTACTATGAGTTTATTACATAATGGTCGATTTCTGTTTCAACAGTTTGTGGGTGATCATTACCTTCGAATGGAAGCGAACAACTTGCAGTACATTAGATGGCATCAAGCTGAGCTTTTTGCCGAATCGTATCAGGGACTTGTGGATCACATCAACCAACAGCTCCAACTAGACGCACCCGTGGCGGGCGTCGGCCGTAGGATGATTTTGCCATCGTCTTTCACAGGCGGTCCCCGTTTCATGAAACAGTGTTATCATGACGCGATGGCAATTGTGTGTAAGTGTGGAAAGCCTAATCTTTTTATTACATTTACGTGTAATCCTAGCTGGCCGGAGATCTCACAAAATCTACCAAGATGGGCAACGGCAAGCGACAGACCGGACCTGGTGTCCAGAGTGTTCAATGCGAAACTCAAGCAGCTGATGCGCGACATAACGGTGAACAATATATTTGGTAATGTCGATGCATATGTTTATACTGTCGAGTTTCAGAAACGAGGACTGCCACACGCCCACATACTGATCATTCTGAGTGAGGGTAGCAAGTTGCTAACCGCCGACGACGTGGACAATGTAGTGTACGCCTTCTTGCCAGACCCGGTGACTGAGCCGCGTCTATTCGATTGTGTGACGAGACACATGATCCACGGGCCATGTGGCACGCTGAACCCAAACAGCCCATGCATGGTGGACAACAGTTGTTTAAAGAAGTTTCCAAAAGAATACAGCTAAGAGACTGTATACATTGCTGAC
>NW_021774537.1:0-832 GCF_005508785.2 Acyrthosiphon pisum | reverse complement strand
TGTTAATTAGTAATCCAACTGTAATACTTTTCTTGTTAAAAGCCCGGATGTCAAATGTAGACTTACTGACAATTATTGGTGGACTCATAGTGAAGTTATTATTTTTTTTTTTGTTAAATTTATTTTTTAAAAATCTTGTATAAATAAAAAAAATTGGATATAACTGTTAGGAGTTATACATTGAACTGTTAGTTTTTTCCCTTTGCAGCCATATTATATACTAAAAAAAAAAAAAAAAAATGCAAAAAAAATGTGGACGTACAGATAGCCAGTTAGTGCATACTAGAGGGGAATTTACATATACTTACTAACCTGTTACCTGAAAAACATTTTTAAATTATTATATACGCACTAACCCGCTAGACCATACGTCCACGAGATATTAAATCGAATATTAACACATTTAAGATAAAACATTCAATTTTTTTTATTTTTTTTTTTTAGACCAATACAGCAAATATTATAAACAGTATAATACCTATATATATATATATATATATATATATATAAAAAAAAAAACATGATTTAACAAATGGTGTCATACGAACCAGTTTCACAATTACAAATAACTTCGGTTTTACAATATTTACTTAATACTTTTTGTACAAATTGATTTCCTTTCATTAATAATACATATAAACATTTTGGTGAGAAGCGAGTATGCTCTATGAAACAATTATCATCGATTTCAAAACTATGCAGAATTATTCCACACCAATGACATTGAACTGCATCGTCGAGATTGATATAGTAAAATCCGCATTCGGCTAATTTGTACTTATTTTGACCGGTGTTCGATGGAAACGACTTAAAAGTTCGTAACCTAGATACA
>NW_021774536.1:0-839 GCF_005508785.2 Acyrthosiphon pisum | reverse complement strand
AAAAAAAATGACCTATAATAGTATCAATAATAAATTCCAAATTAATCATATCACAATATCATTAGGTAACGCGTTATACATCAACAATAAACCGTGGTACTATCATAGATATATAATAGTATACTTTAGAAGTTTCAAGTACCCACGAATAATATTATACAATCACAACAAAATAACTAAAATAGTTATCCTAGGTTTTTAATATGTAATTTCGTCCAAATTTGTACTTAAAATGACTATAAAAATAATTAATAAACTGTGTAAATGTATTCTTTAAATTTTTTGGTAACAGAATTAATTGCTTATGTGGAATCTTGTTTTAAATTTTTAATTCTTAGATACAAAAATTGAACATTTTATAAATTTTTAACTACAAAATAATTTTTCAAATTAAAATTTGATAAATTTTGTCAACATTTGATATTTAAATGCTTATAAAAAAAAATTGTGCCTATGTTTTTTTAATATTTTTCAACTGATATTGTAACAATTAATCAGGAGCTTTGTATTAAATTTATACACTTTTTGGCCCAACAGATAAAACTTTATTGATATTTATAGAAAAAAAAACTAAAAAAATTGAAAACTGACCATGTCTGTACACAGCTCAAAAAGAATCAAATTATTTTCAAAATTTTATGGTGTATAGGAAATGCTAATATAAACATTCAGTAAAATTTTCATGTATCTGCAGTTATTCGTTTTTGAATTACAACAAAATAAGGAAATCAATACATGAGAATTCGAGTGAATATCCAGTATTGTAAAAATTTGAATTTCAAACGATCATAAAAATGTAATTTGACTTTCTTATAGATATTTTTTGTTTGATAAAGGTA
>NW_021774535.1:0-1601 GCF_005508785.2 Acyrthosiphon pisum | reverse complement strand
AATGGTATTATTTTATAATAATACATATTATTGTATCTACATTTTGTGTTTGGGATTTTTCTCATTTTGTATTGTGTATTAGAAAAATTAGAAAACCTTTGGGTTCATTTATATTTTAATAAATTTAATTTATTAATCTCATCTCGCTGTTGTTTTTTATTCATTCATTATAACAAATATAGATCTTGTTTCTTTCCAAAATAAAAAAAAAAAAAAAAAAAAATTAGATACTCATTAATTAATGTACTATACTTTGTTATACATATAGAACATTCTGTATAATATGCTTAGCTACTCTGATCTCATTGCTAGTGAAATTATTGATGGTGAGGGCCGAGCGAGGGGGTATGAACGCGCATATATTATGATTATGTCATAGACTAGTCTATCTGTACTACTACTCATGACCAATTAATTTATCATGCTACTACAACACCATTGTTTATGTACACTCACTGCTTGACTTAGAAAAAAAATAGAAAGAGGACTCGGCGAATAATATTTCCAAATTAATGCTACTAGATGGCGTTTAAATCACTGGGTTTTTCAGTCGATTTTATCATAGAACAATATTATATCTTGGTCTGTGGTTTATCTGTGGTATTATTGGCAATTATCTTTTATCTAAACGCCCATATCTGAAATTACTGTACTTTACCCGCTCTTAAAACACGGGCGTAATCTGGAAGCCGTTTCCTGGACGTTTCCATATTTATAGATAGGTCATAGGTATAATATGTGTATATCTATGTTTATTTCTATTATATGAATTTATAATTGATTACCTATTACAAACTAGAACCGTGGAATCATGTACACAATATATTAATTCATATTTATGTTACCGAATATTGACTATTATTGAGTATTTTATTGTAGGTATGCTATAAAAGTTAACAATACCTATATGTCATATAGGCTAAAAGATAACATGCTCGATAAAATGAAAAGGATATTATTTTATATTTCCTTTGTTTTGAACATTGCCAGGTGCAATATTGATCCATTAGCATTTAATAAGTAGTAATTATTAACAAATATTTTATACTGCACACCGAATTATAATAATTGAGCTCGTATCCATTTACAAACTATTTAGTATTTAATAGACAGATAGACTATATTATCCTTATTCCTTGGTATTTGAAGAAGAATAACTAAGGAAGTTTTTGTTCAAATTTCGATTACGATACATCAAAATTTTCAGAAAAATTATCTGAATCCCATTTTGCTTTAAAACATATAGGTTGTCATTTGAAAAACAAAAGTTAGTATTGCCACAGGATACTCCTTAAATGTTGTGAAAAATGTTGTGATAACTGAACTTGAGTTTTATTTTAAAAATCAATATCAAACTTAAAAAGTATAAAAAGAAAAAAAAAATATTGCATGATTTCAACTTGATTCATGATACACATTAATTTAAAACATAATATTGTTAAATATAAATTAAAAGAATAAATAATAAAATCATAATTGAATTTAAACAAATATTTATTTCTCATTGATTATGATTGTGCCATTTTTCAAAACATTTCCCGGGACAAAGAGGTTTACCACAGACTTTACATTGAAATGATGTTTGTTTTCGTATTTTAGTT
>NW_021774534.1:0-768 GCF_005508785.2 Acyrthosiphon pisum | reverse complement strand
CCACGGTTATCTACACCGTGTTATCTACTGGTGTAGATAACCGTGGTGTCGGCAAACTATAGGAAATAACAACCTATATATTGTTATTTTTTTATTTATTATTTTTAATTTGATGACGGTGATGCATCTCAGTGTTAATAATATTAAAAGGAAAACTCATTAGGACTAAGGAGATATGGTATAAAACAGTTTAGTTTCCTTACTAGAACAAAGTTGAAAATGCAAAAGAAATATCCAAATATTTAAGTGTTTGCAGGAGATTTCAATAATAATTACTAAATAATTTAAAATTGTCAATTAAACGTTGATATAATTATGTAGGTACTTATACATTATTAGTAGGGCTGGGATTTGTATGTAAATACATATTTTTAGTAAAACATGATAAATTAATTATTGCAAATGATAAATTCGTTTCACGTGATTTGCAATAAAATAAGACATATTTTATTTTACATATTTTTACATATTTCGTCATAAATACATATTTTTACATACTTTGTAAAATTTTCGCTTTTTTTTTACATATTTCGTAAATTTCGACAATTTCAGTGGCTTAGTAATATTTTACATTTATATTTCGATAATGGTACCTACTCGGCAAATTGTAAGTGTATAATATATATAGGAAATAAGTAGGTTAAAATAAATATTAATAACTTGATTTTAGTTTATCTTATGTGTTTCTGTTCGATAACCATACCTTGATGATCTTAGATTATACTTTATATTCAACAATTATTTGACAAAATATACTTACGTATTTAC
>NW_021774533.1:2506-5270 GCF_005508785.2 Acyrthosiphon pisum | reverse complement strand
TCGGCTTGATTTATTAAACATAATATTTTTATTCTATTATTAATACTAATGTGCTAAATTTATATTTTTTGTTTCTTTGTAATTCCACTTATTACAGGGTGAATATTGCATGGTGATTGATAAAGTATATCCATGTGATAAAACAAAAAACTATCCACTTCAATTCAATTGGTATTTAAGTAAAAAGACATCAAGTATAACGGAGATAAAAGGCAATACGACAATGTTGATACCTTTTGATGATACTCTTACTGTAAGTACATGTTACACGTATAATGATTAATTTAAAATTTGTATAATACACAGAAACTTTCGTGTTGTAATATCTTGTAGGCAAAAAAATTGGTATTGATAAATTTATTAAAAAGTATTTCTATTGATAAATCTATTAAATAGATCCTGCAACATATAATAGAATAAGTCCTGATTGATTCATAATTAACGAATTTCTGAAAATATCAAACTTATTAATTTTAATTTTCCATCCAAGTACATTATAATAATTTTAATATGGAAGTTTCACTGTAATACTATACCTAATAGTATACTTGATATTATGTACCTGCTATAATATTACAAGAACCTAGCTACTCCATTGATAAGATCATAAGGAGACAAGGACCACAATATATTCTGTATTTATTAAAATTGCATTTAATAACACATATCAAAACTAATTTGTATCTCTAATTAACTGAATTGACTGGAAATAATTAACGACATAAAAGTTTAAGACAATTTTTTTTCTCCATGTAACTCAAAAATTATATAAATCATAATTATTGTTATTATAATTATCACGAAATAAGTGACTAAGGGTACCGAATTGTAGTGAACAAAATAATTTCATTATTATAGTTATGATCTGGAAGTTAGTAATTTAAGTTTCTAAATGAATTGTACATTTTTGTAATTATTTAACTTGAGTACCTAATATATTATTTATTTGTAGCTTGATTATAACATAGCGTCTTGGGGATTAACTGGCGGATGGGTGCCAAATGCATATATTTTCAATGCAAAAAAGGCATGCAATAATGCAAAATCTCTATTTGGAAATTCGTGGCTTACAATTATGGAGGGTTTCAACATTCCAACTGATAAATGTCCAATATCAGTGGTAATGTACATAATCATTAAAAACAGTTTTATAATTTTATAATTTTATTATTTTTACTTTTGTTTAGTATAATTAAATTATATTATAATAATAACAATCATAATATTACAAGCTGTTACCAAATCAACTGAGCTACATTTGTATCTGGCTTTCGGAGATCCTATAGATAAATATACAATATAACCAATATTAATAATATATAAAGTTTCTAATACAGTTAAAAAAGTTATTGAATTTTCTAGATATACAATATTATTGATTAATTTATATTACCAATATGAACACCAATATTTCCTTAATTGTTTATATTTATGCATTATGCATCTCGCATTTTTATAATTTGATTGGTACACATATTATTCTCATCAAGGTCATTAACTATTTTTTTTTTTCATATGAATTGCATTGACTATATCATTGGTTTTCTTATACCGATTTTCACATAAAAGTTGTAATAGACTCTTTACATCATTACCCAAATTGTTGAATTTATGTAAGTACCATGTAATCGGGAGAACTTCTTAAACTGGTTAATTTGTTACTATGTGGTTTTATATACTTCCCAGTTCACTTATCTATTATTTCTATATAATTAAGACATAAAAAGTATGTGCATTTGTATGGATCTTATGAGAATTTATTTAATAGCTAAATAACTTGAGTGATGGGTAAGCCAACGGAAGAGAGTAGCTTATAGCTACTTGTATCATAATTTTTTTGGATAATATGTACTATATTTATGACTATTATATTTCTGCCTCCCCAGCAAGTTTTTCAGCATGATAAAATTGAACAACATAATGTCATATATACTTGTTTTAAAATATTTTATTTAGAAAACTTTTTTTTTTAAATAGAGTAGTTAAACTTCTCATTTTGTTTTCTATATTCTGTATAATATGATTTGACCATTTCAGATGCAAATCTGTTATTATTCCCAAATATTTGAATGATAATACCATATTAATTGGTTTACAATTGCATCTGGTTGAATTAGTATTAGGTACACCATGTATGTATTATAAAAGTGTCTTCATAAGGCAGCTATCTACTGTACCTATCACTAAAAATAATTATGTTTGAAAATAAAATATATGTACATTCATATTATGTAATACATTTAAGTCTTTATATCATCTATACTTTCAAAATACTCCTGCAAATCTGTTTTAACTATATGTATACCCTTCATTTGTCATGAATTATGATATAAGGGTCTATAAAGTCAGGGTTAATTCCTATCATCTACAATTCTTACGGTTGTGAAAGAAATTATTAAGTCTATAACAATTATTATCATAATTGTGATGACCATATGACTTTGATAGGAGTATGCGTTTATATTTTAGGTGTAACATAGTACCTATAATTGAGAAACGTATGATCAGCACAATATTATTTTTTTGTTTGTTTACAATAATAACTAAACTTTATACTATAAGTAATTTAATTTGATACTTTTTATTTTTTAATGTGGTAGTAGTTTATTAAAATAATTGAGAAATAATAATAACCATAATTGATATATTATATATTATTTATTGAATTAAAAATTATTACCTACGTGTCATGTTATTATGTCATTGTGGTACCAGAATACTGATTAAATTATAATAATCCTATACTATAAAATGAAGATTCCGA
>NW_021774533.1:798-2119 GCF_005508785.2 Acyrthosiphon pisum | reverse complement strand
AGTGCACGATTTTGTTATTGATTCAATAAATATTGCATTATTGTTTGGTCCTTAAAAACGTTGGTATATTGCTTAACGTAAACACAATTTTGCGGTTTGATTTAAATAAATGTATTATTCAAACATACATTATAATAATGTACGGTCAGATCATTGAATAAATTACAATTAAAGATTAAACAGTGTGTAGATACATCAAATTATATACAATTACATCGATGTATATTGAATATATTGGTTTATGTCGCTCCGTTGATATACAGCTTAAGTAATGAAGTTTTAACTTAAATCGGTAACACAAATCGTGGCGTAGTAGGTTAGGCGTAGGTCCCCAAACACAGATTGTTAGCTAGGTCCGAGTTCGAAACCATCGTATGCTCTTTCAGGCTGCGACTGCTCCAGTGTTAGTGGTTTAACATGGCCGCCCGTAATCTCGAAATTTTTTGCATTTTTTTTTTCGATTTTTTTCACGTTTTTTTCATGTTAATATATTATATACACTACAGGTTAGGTTAATATATTGTTATTAATTTTTTTAGGAATTATAATTACACATTCCTTAAAATGTCCATTGTTATATTATATAAATACATATTAAATTTGTTTGTATGATATATAGTTTGTATTTTGCGACTGCTCCGTGCATTAGAATACCATAATCTCGAAATTTTTTGCATTTTTTTTTCGATTTTTTCACGTTTTTTTTATATTAATTACATATATTTATATATACACTACAGATTATGTTAATATATTGTATATGTTATTAATTTTATTTGGAATTATAATTGCACATTCCTTAAAATATCCATTGTTATATTATATTATATTATATTTGTTTGTATATTATATAGTTTGTATTTTTCGTAAATTATTTCGTATGTTGAGTACGGTAAAGCACGATTGAGCATAAAATAATAGAGCATAGAATATTTTATGCGATGTTTCCACATTCACGTGGCCGAGATTTTGTAATTTATGATTTTCACGTATTATTTTGATATCAGACGCGAGCCGTGAGCTGAGCCCAGCTTTATCGACAATGTTACCGATTAATAAATTAGTTACGGAGCAATAAAGTTCCGACGTTTTAAACATTTAAAATTGGGAGAAAATATAGGATAATAAATTAAGATACAATTCAAAAATTATTATAAAAATAACATCAGTGTTCGATCACCCATACTCTGTAATATTCTTGGCTCGCCATTCTAACCATGCAGTTTTTAATTCATACCATATTTTGATTTTATTATTTTCATAACTATAATTATTATTATTATTATTAAACAGATTTATGAAATGTGACTATTTCATAGAC
>NW_021774533.1:0-748 GCF_005508785.2 Acyrthosiphon pisum | reverse complement strand
GATTGACTGTTGCACATTGTCTGGAAGTATTGAAGTCGGATTAACTTTGTGTAGCCACTTGGATTAAGTGGCTAACTTGAAAGTTAATCGATTTTGACTTGAGATGTCTGACTAGCTAGAGTGCTAGACACTTCAACACGGTTTTCGACATAACACTTTTTACACAAGAAAAACACTGGACATACGACGGCTCATACCACTCTATCCGCTGTATAGGTGGATTGCTCATTTTGGTTTCGTGCAGGTTTTCGCATTTTTTTCACGTTTTTTTTTTATATAAATAAATATACGACACTACAGTTACATGTTTTTATGTATATTATTGGTTAATATATTATGTATCTATATGTTATTTATTTTATTAGGAATTATAATTGCACATTTCCCAAAATGTTATGTTATATATAGTTATAAAAATACATATTATATTTGTTTGTAAATTGTATTTATATTGTAGATAGTTTGTATTTTTCGTAAACTATTTCGTATGTTATGTGATAGGGTTTTCACTTATAGCCGCTCAACATCGGGTCTGCAATTCACAGTAGGTGGATTGCCTACTTGATTTGCTGTAGCATATTGTCTGCGATCCGACGAAGTCGGATTGCCTACCTAAGTGGATAACTTGAAAGTTAGGTAATCGATTTTGACTTGCTGCTAGACACTCCAATATGGTTTTCGACTTTACACTTTTTACATAAGAAGAAGCACCGGACATGCAACGACACATACTACTCAATCCGCCGTA
>NW_021774532.1:0-1169 GCF_005508785.2 Acyrthosiphon pisum | reverse complement strand
AATTACTTACGTGGAATCTTGTTTTAAATTTTCAATTCTTAGATACAAAAATTGAACATTTTATAAATTTTTAACTACAAAATAATTTTTCAAATTAAAATTTGATACATTTTGTCAAAATTTGATCTTTAAATGCTTATAAAAAAAAAATTGTGCATATGTATTTTTAATATTTTTCAACTAATATTGTAACAATATATCAGGAGCTTTGTATTAAATTTATACACTTTTTGGCCCAACAGATAAAACTTTATTGATATTTATAGAAAAAAAAACTAAAAAAATTGAAAACTTACAATGTCCGTAATGTCCGCTCAAAAAGAGTCAAATTATTTTAAAAATTTTATCGTATATATAAAATGCTAATATAAACATTCAGTGAAATTTTCAAGTTTCTACAGTCACTCGTTTTTTAATTACAACAAAATAAGAAAATCGTTACGTAAGAAATCGAGTGAATATCAAATGTTGTAAAAATATGAATTTCAAACGCCCATAAAAATTTAATTTGAGTTTCTTATAGACATTTTTTTTTTGGTAAATTTAGATTATCCTATAAGGAATCTTGTATTACATATTAAAATCTTAGATTTAAAAAGAAAAGTTTTTATGAATTTATAACTCGAAATAATTTGCAAATTTTCGTGATTTTTCCATATTTTGTCATTTTTTGAACTTTAAATGCTTAAAAAAAAAAACTGTGACTAACGATTTTTAATATTTTTCATCTGCCTTTGAAATAATATACTAGGAGCCTTCTATTAAATTTTCAAGCTTTTTTATCCAACAAATAAAATATTATTGATATTTTTAGAAAAAAAACTAAAAAAAAATGGAAAATAAAAATGTCCGTAAAAAGCTCAAGATACATCAAAATATTTTGAAAATGTTATGGTGTATAGAAGATGCTAAGATAAACATTCAGTCAAAATTTCATGTATCTACGGTAATTTTTTTTAAAGTTACACCAAAAACCAAATTCAATTTTGTGAAAAATCGATTTTGCGTAAAAATTCCCGTTTTTCCTTAATTTTTCTTTTGTTTTTCCCGGCGCTTTTGAAAACCACTGGGAAATTTAAATTTTTACCTCCCCAATGCACCAACGATATTCACTTTCAAGATCGAACAAGATAGGTACTGAAGTTGAAAATCGTAGCATTATTTCGACT
>NW_021774531.1:0-864 GCF_005508785.2 Acyrthosiphon pisum | reverse complement strand
GACTATTTCATAGACTATGAAAGAATATTAATTGATATGTTATATTTTGAATTATTATGATTATTTAAATAAATATTTTTGTATAATATTATAATATAGCTTAAAATGGAAAATGTTAACGTTGCAGAGTTTTTTATGGTCAATCGTGTAGGTTTTCTTTTGTATTCCGATTTCCTTTGATACACCGATCAATCATTTCGCTAAAAAGGTGTTCTATGCTCAATAGTGTCTCAGCCGTTGTGTGATTGTGTTTTCACTTATAGCCGTTCGCTGTCGGGTCTGCAATCCACCGCAGGGGGATTGCCTATCTGATTTGCTGTAGCATATTGTCTGCGATCCGACGAAGTCGGATTGCCTACCTAGGTGGCTAACTTGAAAGTTAGGTAATCGATTTTGACTTGCTAGACACTCCAACACGGTTTTCGACTTTACACTTTTTACATAAGAAAAAGCACTGGACATGCGACGGCACATACCACTTTATCCGCCACAGGCGGATTGCTTATTTTTTTTTCATAGACACTCTAACATGCAGGTTTTTGAATTTAAATTTTTTTACACATACAAAAAATACCGGACATATGCTCGGGGATGGTATCATTGAATTGCCGATTTTCATGGGCCATGGGAGATTTCTAGACACTGAAACTAGACTTTTAAACTTTCCCACCTTCGAAACGAGACCACCATAGAGCCAGGCCTTATCACAAAACCTCCTTCTATATAAGTGTGGCATTTATAATTCGACTGTGTCTCCAAAATCAGTACTCACTTACAACTAACACGGGGGGCTTGGGGGTCTAACTATATTTTCCGTTATTTTTCTTCAGTTATCTACACTACCAATGTGGTCGGCAATCCACC
>NW_021774530.1:0-799 GCF_005508785.2 Acyrthosiphon pisum | reverse complement strand
AGTATATTGTTTCAAAGGCAGATGAAAAATATTAAAAATCGTTAGTCACAGTTTTTTTTTATAAGCATTAAAGTTCAAAAAATGACAAAATATGGAACAATCACGAAAATTTGCAAATTATTTCGGGTTAGAAAATCATAAAAATTTTTCTTTTTAAATCTAAGATATAAAAATGTAATACAAGATTCCTTATAAGATTATCTACCTTTATCAAACAAAAAATATCTATAAGAAAGTCAAATTAAATTTTTATGATCGTTTGAAATTCAAATTTTTACAACATTGGATATTCACTCGATTTCTCATGTAGCGATTTCCTTATTTTGTTCTAATTCAAAAACGAATAACTGCAGATACATGAAATTTTTATTGAATGTTTATATAAGCATTTCCTATACACCATACAATTTTGAAAATATTTTGACTCTTTTTGAGCTGTTTACGGACATTTTCAGTTTTAAATTTTTTTAGTTTTTTTTTCTATAAATATCAATAAAGTTTTATCTGTTGGGCCAAAAAGTGTATAAATTTAATACAAAGCTCCTGATATATTGTTACAATATCAGTTGAAAAATATTAAAAATACATACGCACAATTTTTTTTTATAAGCATTTAAAGATCAAATTTTGACAAAATTTATCAAATCTTAATTTGAAAAATTATTTTGTAGTTAAAAATTTATAAAATGTTCAATTTTTGTATCTAAGAATTAAAAATTTAAAACAAGATTCCACGTAAGTAATTAATTCTGTTACCAAAAAATCTAAAAAATACATTTACACAGTTTATTTTTATAGT
>NW_021774529.1:0-1303 GCF_005508785.2 Acyrthosiphon pisum | reverse complement strand
AACATTTTTCTTTGTAAAAGTAGTAGTGGTCTACCGCATTTTAAATTCAGTCTAAATTATTGTTTTGACTTTTATTTGATGTAAAAGTATTTTTAAAAAATTATAAAGAAATTAGGAACCTACCTAGCCAATTGATTGTTTTCATTTTTATAAACAAATTATTATTACAAACTACCTATTTCAAGTAAATATTACGTAGTAAGTATCATTACTTATATTTACAAACAAAATTTTAAAATTATTATTTACAAATGTAAAATAAAAATAATACATTAAAATAAAAGTATTTATTTGTGTATCGAGTGTATAGAGTCAGGATTTATATGTTTTTACATATCGTTTTTGACTTTCTGAATACCCATATTATGCAGTCTTATGAAAGAGACAGTAGGTTAGGAGGTACTAAGTAGTAGAACTGTGCCAGTTCACAGGGGCGGATCCAGAGACATGATTAGAGGGTGACCTGCAAGTCATAATTTTTAGAAAATGTCGATGATTTTTTTTTTTTTTGTAATTTTGTTTTTAACAATATAAAATTGTTTAGAAATACAGCTCTGGGGAGGTGGGGCTAGGGCTCACCTGACAGTTTAACAGATAACAGTCCATAAGGTTTGGTATGTGTGGACAAATTCCCTACTATAACCCAAGTTGTGCAGTCAAAAAAAATTAATAAAAAAAAACCCTGCAGTTATACGTATGCACGTAACGGGGTCCGCAATCCACCGCAGGTGGATTGTCTACCTGATATTATAGGATTCGTCTGCGATCCGACGCAGTCGGATTGCCTACCTGTGTGATTTGATGACTGATAGCTAGACAATCAAATACAGCTATCAACTCTACACTTTTTAGCAACCAATAGCAGAGGACAAACGTAAAAAATTTTCAGTCCATCAATTTAGATCGTGAGTGACGAATAGTGACTCTTGAATTTTAAACATTTCCACCAAGCTTTATCTCTAATCCTTATCACAAATTACTTGCACCAAAATTCGGTACCAGCTCAAAGCCACAGGCCCCCAATTTTCACTTACATCTAGGATGCGACGGGAAATGCGTCCAATCCGCCATACGCAGATGCCCTATACCTATTAGATTTGCATACAGCGATGATTGATAGCTAGACATTCGATTACAATTCTTATACAGTCAGCAAAACAGAACCGGGCATACAACAGGGCACGGTATTACACCAGACGAGAAAAGACCGCTAGACACTCAAAGTCACAGTTTTCAGTACAGTTTAATTTTTTTTGAATTTCCCGTGAAACGATTTTCACTTGACCACCACGAAGCGCCGGAG
>NW_021774528.1:0-839 GCF_005508785.2 Acyrthosiphon pisum | reverse complement strand
TATCTTATTAATCTGTATTAGTTGTTTCACATGATATTTTGTATAGGTAGGTACATTTTTATTTACCTATATATACTTACGTGATTACTTATTACTCATTTTGATCACTATTACAATATTATAGGTAGCAGTGAAATAAATATCGTGGTTTAAAACTTGTATTATTTAATATATAGACGATTGAAATATGTATCATTACAAACGATTTTAGATATTACGTCGCATTGTTGCAAATAGTTGGTGTACCTATAAATTATTATAATTTATAACCCACCTGCATCTTAACCCCCGTGCTTGTAGTGACGGGTATGTGGTAATAAATTAATATCTATATTATATTATATAATATATTATTGTGTATATTTAATTAAATTTCAAATGTACAATAATAGGTTCATTTTAAAGTTTTTATTTTGCTGTGTTGAACAATTGGTATTCTTCAAATAGACGATAGAAAATAGAAATAATATTAATCGCCGAGTCTTGAGAGATCCCCACCATTTTTGTCATACAAGTATACAACATATAATTAGTTGAGTGTTACCTATTTCTTTCCATACAAGACCGTACAACAATCTTGTTGCCATACATTTATCGACCATCGTGCCGAGTGCTCACACGACCCGCAGAAAATAATTTTGGTATTATAACCGCGATTGGAACCGTGAGTAATTTACTTTTTTTAATATATACTAAACCTAACCTAAGTACTCATTATTTTTAAAAAGTTCTTACGCTATATTATTTTACCTAACCTATATATTTTAATAGTTAATTACGTTTTTCCAAAATAGTAATCAAAAGAGCCTCTGTACTTAACATTTTAGACCAAAAAATAA
>NW_021774527.1:0-1373 GCF_005508785.2 Acyrthosiphon pisum | reverse complement strand
AAACACAGTAATATAAAAAATGGTTAGAAATTATCTGAATAGTATGTAATCTATTTATAAAATGTGTCTACAATGAATATTATTGGTAATATATAGTACCCTGCTCAATGAGCAACACTGGGCACTAACTAGTTAGTTTTAATTCATATACACTTGTAACTTAACTAGTTGCATTTAATGTTTATAATAATCTAATCTAACTCATTAAAAATAATAATTAACTGGTTTTTTTTGTAGTTTTTTTCATTTATTGAATTTTTCAATTTCCTATTTTGTTAAACTTTCTATAATCTAATTAGACTGACATTCCAAGAAATTAAGGTTTTTACCTACCAATTTGAAATATTTGATCAAACTATCAGTTGACATTTGTTCAATTTACCTAAATTTAGTAAATTTCAGTAACTTACTTATATTCTTACTTAGTTACTTTTTATATTAAAGTAACTTCACTTTAACTAGTTGAAAAAAGGGAATAACTTTTGCCCAGCTTTGCCAATAGGTAGGTATTTATTTAAAATGTTATTCTTTATTACATAATGTTTATTAGTTACTAAAAGATAAAGTACCTACTATCTATTATAATGGCTCTATTTCTACGGCTTTAAACAAATTTATAATATTGGAATTTGTGTAGGTACCAAAAATTAAACAAATGTAATAATTGAACAATACTTCGATACCTACATCATTAGGTATATAATATTATGATTTTTGTTATAAGGAGTTTTTGAATATTTAAATTTTGTGTGCCAATAAAATAAACAAAATAATATATTTTATACTATAATTTATGGAGTACTTACTATTGGTTAAATCTGGTGTGTTGCCATTATTATTTATCCATTCATCCAATATTTTAATGCCTTTTAAAGACACTTGTTAAATTTGTATAATATATTCTGATTTCTGTTTAAGTCAATATCTATCTAGAATTTAAAACAATACTTATTAGTTATTTTAGACTGAATATATAACAAATATTATTATTAAGTAGATACCTAATTGTATAAATGCAATGTACACAGAAGTTAGTGTTACAATGACAAATTTATGATTAATTAATCCTAGTACAATGTATTTGGTAAAACCTTTTCTACCACATTCTATATTCATCATGAGTAGATTTTTTAACAAAGGAATGAATACACTATGTAAACAATTTTCTATTTTAAAACGATACAAAGAAATATTAACAAAAACATTTAAAGTTAAACTTTAAGATCACCCACCCTGGTATTTGTAGGTAGGTACTAAATAATGAAGATTATACTGTATATAAATATATAGGATCATATTTTAACGGATTTATATCGAATTTACCATATTTTTTTTTACCATGGAATATTATTATACTACAAAATATTAGTACA
>NW_021774526.1:0-924 GCF_005508785.2 Acyrthosiphon pisum | reverse complement strand
CATTCAAATCGGTCTAATCATTAGGAGGAATTCAGTCACAACACACGTACAGTAGAATTATTGCGCTTAGCAACACATTCTGTGATTCATTTTTATATTATATGAAATCAACAAACATGCCCGATTAACCAATAGCAACCAACATAATATTAATGTACTGTTGCGCCACTGTTGTATTTTTGACATACATCTTTGAGATTTCCTACCTTTCCAGTAGATTTTCCTAAAATTTTATTTCATAAAAGCCTTTTCCTGGCAGTTACAAACATCTTAAAAAAAATTTGAGCCAAATGGGACCAGCCATTCTCGATTGATGAATTGTCATACATTTTTGTCTTAATTTTAGATTCTGAACGAAGTGATGAATGTATTGATTTTACAATGATGTGTGTTTTTTTTTTTTTTTTTTTTTTTTTTTGTGTCTGACGACAACTTTTGGAGCAGTAAAAATGCTTCGATTTTCAAAAGTTGTACCTTTTCTGAAAGGAAAGTGAATCTAGTTGGTACTTTGGGGGGTCAAAAGTGAAAATTTCCCAATACTTTTCAAAAGCGGCAGGAAAAACCTTAAAAAAATAACGGAAAAACGCGAATTTTTACGCAAAACCAATTTTTGACAAAAACGAAAACTTAATTTTACTGTAACTCAAAAAATAATTATTGTAAGCACTTGAAAATTGCAACAGATGTTTATATTAGCGTTGTCTATACAGGGTTAAATTTTCAAAGTGTTTCGACTTTTTTTGAGCTATTTATAGACAAAATGAAATTTTCAATTTTTCTAAGTATTTTTTTTTAAAATAACGATAAAAAATTTTTGGTTGGATAGAAAACTTTGAAAATTTAATACCACGGTTTCTTATAAGTTGTTCTCACAGTGATAAAAAAAATCCAAAATCGTTAGTCACAATTTTTTTTTTATAAGTG
>NW_021774525.1:0-1505 GCF_005508785.2 Acyrthosiphon pisum | reverse complement strand
AAGTCCAAATGACAAGTTACTACACAGAGTGGCGTGAAGGTGCTTGTTGTGCTCTGGAGTAGACACGTCTGAATACAGGCTGTTCAGGCTGCCTTTTATCTTCGGGTGCGTGCTCCCTCTGCCTATCGATACACTATCTCTTCGTTAACGGATGTGGTCCGGGTGACCATCGACCTAGCCATGCACTTGTGACATTCCTAATCTAATCTGCGTATTCGCCATAATGTTCTGGTAGCTAATTTATTATCTGTGTTGTTGTGCAGAGAGTCATCTCTTCTGCGAATTACTAAATATTTATCAGTTATTACATCCTGGTCTATAGGTTGCGTATATATACATATATACGTATATCTACTCGTGGTTTTGGCAATCCTCATATCCTGTCAACTGATACGTGTTTTGTGTTCTTGGAAAATATAATATGGCTCGCGATTACCCACTCGGTTATTTTAACTACCCGGTTAACCTTTTACTGTATTCGTATATTTGCAATTTTGACTATTGCCAACATTGTTTAAGGAGGTCGTTTACCTACTTGTTTATTCCTAATTTTAACTATCATATATAATGATTTTTATGTGTTGTGAGTAAACGGATACTATCCGTTACATTATATATTTATAGTATATATATACTATATAGTGTTGTCTCAGGTCTCTATAAATAATAAGATAAGCTATAAATTATAATAAAGTATAACCATAGTCGTCAATCGTCATCGACTATTTCGACCAAATATATATTACTATTTACTTTGCAATAAATAAACGAAAATAAAATTATAATGGTATTCAGTATGTAGACAAAACTGTCAAAATTCAATAGCTCGATAGATCGTAATATGACAAAATATTACATCATAGTGCATACTACATAATGTAAGCAAAGACAAAAAATAAAGCTAATGGGGGGGGGTCTGACCCCCACGTCCCCCCTCGTCTACGCCACTGATTAAAAAGGTACATCAATAAATAGCACCATTAAATAATATACAAACAGTGTCTTAGTTAATTTAATTTTTACAATTTAAATGTATATAAGTAGTAAAGTTAATATATATATTTTTATACAATTTATCTTTTCTTTTTATGTAGTATATAGCAGGGCTTAAATCAAAAATAATAATACCGTTTACCGTTATATGTATATTAAACGTTATGATGGAATGACTGTTTAACATTATATAGAATTTAAACGTTATTCAACTTAAGCGTTTAAACGTTTTAAAAATTTAAACGTTATGAAGCGTTTAGCATTATCTGATGGATATAGCTTGTTTTCCACACAAAACAGAGTGATTGAAAAATATAATATTACAAAAATAACCATAATATATAACTTACTGATAGTCATAATTTTATAAATATTTTATTGTTCAGGCAATTATATCATGCTTCAATCGTTTATCGTTTCTGTTTCGTTATCCGTTATCCGTTTTCAATCGTTTATCGTTTAGCGATATGTTACCCGTTAACCGTTTCAATCGTTTATCGTTCACTGATACG
>NW_021774524.1:0-3658 GCF_005508785.2 Acyrthosiphon pisum | reverse complement strand
TGACGTTATAATAATGTTATTAAATTAGTGAGCAGATAGTTCTTTGTACCTACATTCATTACGCATTTGGCTTACTAATAAGCCCATGTCCGGCAATAAATTATTAATTATCTCTGTACGGCAGTTTGAAAACAAACACTATAATAATTGCGCGAATTGGTGTAATTGTTGTGTTTCACACGTTATATATTACGTATTAAACGCACGGAATGATTCACTTACCGGCTATGTTGTAGTAGAATTATACTCGCCCGTATCAAGTTTTTAAAGTTCCCCTTTGTTTTTTCGTTCATATAATTTACCAATTTATATATATATATATATATGTATTTTCTTTTTTATTCAGTTTATCCCTGTTTACGCCGTCAACCGTAGTCAATATTACACCCGTTGGCCGTTTACCGTATTATATTATGCTTTTAGCTAATGAAAACAATGAGCTTGACTTTTTTGCGTTTTTTTTTTCAATTCCTTTGACGTTGCTTTATTTAACAACACTTGATTAATCGAATTAATTACAGTGTGTTTTAGTCGTGACATAAAAAAAATATAATTTGTGAAATAATTCTCACTCATATTGTAATACTATGTAAAGTATTCAGTGCAGAGCGCTGTGAAGAGTACATTTTTTTATAGACGCTACGCCACACATTTATAGATACATTTAATGTTGATTTTTACAAAATATACACAATAGTTCAGTTGGTCAGACACGCAGCTGCCTTGTTGAGTTACTTGTAAGTTGTATTTTATTTGTTTAAGAACAACATAAACCTCATAGTTTATAGTTTCTTATAATATTACTATATGGAATATGGATTTTTTTTTATACTATTACTTTTATGTATACTACTAAAGAAAATGTCATGAAACACCTGCTGTATATTACGTAATCAGTCGATGTGGGACTTTGAACTGTTAATTGTCAATGTTATATTTATAGATTTGCAATATATAATTCAATGTTGCATATTTGTTCATGTCTTAACATTTTAGATTTTCATTGTTATTTTCCCAGCAGTTTTGGTACAATTTTACTAATTTGCGTTTATAGTCAGATTTCTTTTATGTTTCCCACATACATTTTACTTTATTAAAATAGTTAAGAAGAAGTAGACAATATATAAAAATAAATTAATACCAAATATTTTATCCGTATTTGTTTTTTTAGATTATTTTGTTAAGTTTAAAAATCAAATTGAACAAATTGAATTTATTAATTTATTTTTCTAACAACCTAAATCTAAAATGTAACACATCTTATAAGAAATAGTTAATAAATAATTGTCAATAATTTTGTTTTGTATTTTAATGGCATATTTTAACATTCATTATGTTATAATTAATAACTTACCTAATACGTATGGGTGCTATACAAATCAGAGCTATAATACCTATACAATTTATTGATTCCGTTACTTAATAAATTATAACATAATTTGTTACTGAATTAGAGACTGGTGGTAGTGACTAGTGGTTCCAACTACTTGATTAAAAGTTAAAATAAATTTAACGGCTCTTTGCCACAATTTCTAAAATAATTTATATTTTAATATACTATATAATATATATACCTCTAAATAAATAGTTAATTCAAATTTAAAAGTTTCCATTGTAATTATTTTACCTAACAAATAAAATGCTATTGATATTTATAGAAAAAAAAAACTAAAAAATTGAAAACTGACAATGTCCATAAACAGTTCAAAAAGAGTCAAATTATTTTAAATTATATAGAGTATAGAAAATGCTAATATAAACATTCAATGTAATTTTCAAGTATCTGAGGTCATTCGTTTTTAATTACAACAAAATAAAAAAATCGTTATACGAGAAATCGAGTGGATATGGATATGGAGATGTTGTAAAAATATGAATTTCAAACGCTCATATAAATATAATTTGACTTTCTTGTAGACATTTTTTTTTGATAAAGGTAGACAAACTTATGAGGAACTAGCTGATCCCGTGCACTCCGTTGCCCGTTAAATGTACCAACTCTATTTGACTCAAACTTTTTTCAATTCATTATTTAATATTTGGTGTATGGTGTTCAAAACTTATCTTAACTTATCTTAATTTCCCAGAATAAAAATTCTGATTCGTAGCAGTATATTATCAGGTAGGCAATCTACCTACGGACCCCGTGCTGTTTGCACGTAATTGTATGATTTAACTCTAAAGTATCAAAGTTATACAAAGTTTGTCGTTTTTACTTAATTCCACCTACGGTGGATTAATATATTCAATTAATACAAAATCCTAACCTAACCTAACCGTACTAAAATCCAATGAATAAAAAAAACCAAATTTAGTCCTTATTAAATTAATCTATCTTCTTTCCAGAGGTCTAATCTACACACAAACATTCATACCAAGCTGAACCCGTGCACTCCGTTATCAGTAAAAAATTGTAACTTAAAAAAATTATGATTGTTAGACTGTTTTTGGATGTCACTTGCTGCAATGTTCAATAATTTGATTTGGTCAAGGTGGATATATATATCCACCTTGGATTTGGTGCTAGCTTGTACCTGATCTGCCCAAATAACCAATGGAAACCAATAATAAATAAATACTAATTTCTACCGTAGACTGTAACCAATGGCAACTATTTAAAAATAAATAAAAATAAAATTTCCAATTTCCATCGTGAATCTCGAGATCCCTGTTTGAGCACCTCTTTAAAATGCGAATTTCGAAAAATCCTTTCTTAGTGCGCCTCTACATAGTAATAAGTACATTTACTGAAAATTTCATATCCATAGCTTCAGCAATTCCGGCTAGGTGATGATGAATCACCCAGGACAAGTCATTATATATATACAGATCTTGTATCACATTTTCAAATTTTAGATTTAAAAAGAATATTTTTCATGAATTTCTATCCCAAAATAATTTGCAAATGTTCGTCATTTTTACGTATTTTGTCAATATTTGAACTTTAGATGCTTATAAAAAAAATTGTGTCTATGGATTTTTAATTTTTTTCATCTACCTTTGAAACAATATACCCTTAATAACCTTCTAATACATTTTCAAGCTTTTTTAAGCAACAAATATTTTATTGATATTTATAGAATAAAAAAATAAAAAAAATTGGAAACTGAAAATGTCTGAAAAAAGGTATGGTGTATAGAAAATGCTAATATAAACATTCAGTCCAAATTTCATGTACCTACGGTCATTTGTTTAAAAGTTGTACCAAAAACCAAAATTAATTTTCTCGAAAACAGATTTTGCGTAAAAATTAACGTTTTTCCTTAATTTTTCTTTTGTGTTTCCCGACACTTTTGAAAACTACCGGGAAATTTCTACTTTTGACCCCCCAAAATACCAACTAGATTCACTTTCCTATCAGAAAAGATACTGTTGAAGAAAATCTAAGCATTTTTACTGTCCTAAAAGGTGACGACTGACAAAAAAAAAAAACACACTTCATTGTAAAATCAATACATTCATCGCTCCGCTCAGAATCTAAACCAGTCCATTTTTATGAGAAATAGAATTGAAATTAATAACAAATGTAATATTATTTTATTGTTTAGTATTTAACAACAAAATAAAACAATTCAAATACTACAGCTTTTCTGAGATATTCAAAAGCAACAACCAGTTAACCTACCACTGTGGTATAATAATAATTAAGTTTCACCTG
>NW_021774523.1:0-774 GCF_005508785.2 Acyrthosiphon pisum | reverse complement strand
TAGGTACATATAAATAATTTCCAGGTGTATAGTTGTTAAACTATAGTAATAAATTACAATAAATATTTAAATGTTTATATTGTATCCAAGGAGCGCCCATAGGAAAATTCTTAAGAGGGGAGACAAAATTTTAATTTATCAATCCATTTATAAAACAAATTTTTAACCAATTAACCATAAAAGTATTTTATTGAATTTCTATTTAATTAATAATATAGATTCAACACGTCATAAAACATTAATTATATTCAATTTATTAAAACATTAGTTTTCAAATAAAAATTGTAAATTTCTTTTTTTAACACCAAATATATTTATTATTTGTTCTGTATATTCATTCTTTTTATCTTCAATTTTTTCCCTATGTACACTTATCATACATAATCCATCAAGTCTATCTTCACTCATTGTAGATCTTGTCCATGTCTTTACTCTTCGTAATGTACTAAATGATCGTTCTACAGTGCATGTCGTAGGTGGCAATGTAAAATATATTATAATACCTTTCTTGACGGCAGGAAAAAATTCACACTCCTTTAACAATTTTGTATAATCTACCATTGTATCGTTTATAAATGATTGTGATTTTAATTTCCAATAATCATACCAAATTAAACCGTTAACTTTTATATTAGGTATTTTAAAATGATTTTCAATATCTTGAAGTATGTTAATATATTCATTTTTTTGTAGTTTGGCCATTTCATTTGGAAGCAACCAACATAATTTAAATGGAGTCTCATTGTTTTCATTAAATCTATTATTTAACGAGCT
>NW_021774522.1:3972-4853 GCF_005508785.2 Acyrthosiphon pisum | reverse complement strand
ATAAACTAATAATTAATTAGATACACCTGTCAAATACTATCTCATAGTTTCATGTTAAGAATGAACCACTCTGTTGACAAAAATATACGTTGTTTTTTTTCTGTCCGGGGGGGAAAGTAGAAATGAGCTGCAGTTTTATACCTATAATATTACCTATATGTAAACCTATTATTCTTAAAAATAACGATTTAAGAACTACCCCTCTTAGTATTATATTATATTATTTATAAGGTCATACTGTAGTATAAATATATATAAGATAGCAGATATATAATATATTATGAATTGTGATACTTTACACAGGCTTATTATAATATGCTCGTGAGTATTTATTGGCGTCATTGTGACAAGCGACGTTCTTAATGAAAAATATTTCATATACTGAGGTCTCAGGTCCAATCCACAAAAAATCAAAATGAGTTTTATTTTAAAATAAAATGTTACATAATTAGGTATATTTTATTCCTGTGCAAAACTGTCCAACCCTCAAAAAAATATATAGCAGCCCATAATTCGTTTTGTCATAATATTATTACACGATATACCATTCCAGGGTTGATCACGCATACAGACCAAGGTTTCAACTTTCAAACGTATAGAACAGACAGAATAGATTAAATCTAAAATTATTTATAAAAATAAATCTAATCTATTCTATGGTACAGACGCTGTTGCTCTTAGATCATAATATACAAGTATACACAGACGACAGAATTCTATACCTACTACACTTAGATATGGGAATTTTGCCATTTTTCGTTGCCAGCACCCGGGATTTTTAGCAACGTATCCTTGCCATGTATTCAAAAAACGTGTTTTCAACCGTCCCACCGCCTACTAACAACCTACGAACAATCAAAAACAGCTAATGTCCTAAGTTG
>NW_021774522.1:0-1663 GCF_005508785.2 Acyrthosiphon pisum | reverse complement strand
TTTTCGTTCGATTTTCCCGGAGCACGTCGAAAGCCTCGAAATAATTTCGTCACGGTCTGTATCATAGATCGGGCGAAGTTTCCAGTGTTACAATTTGATCTTATACGGTTGAAATTAATAATATATTATACGAAAAGTACGTTAAGACTTTTATAATGTACTAAGAATGATCGGTAAAGTTCGTTGTAACAAATAAGACGTACTTATAATACTGATTAGGTACGGAATATACTGTGACGCACAGAAACAAATTATTTATGTTTCAAACACTTAGGTACACCCGTGGCAACCATATTTTGTATAGATTTTTTAAATCGAGAATGTATCTAGGTTCTTTTTATTTATTATCAATAGTATTGTTATTTATTAAAAACGTATTTCTATGTTTTATAGTTATACTGTTCAAGTAGGTAGGTACATAGGCGCAAATAGCGTTTGGGTTTTGGGGGGGCTAAAGCCTTATTTTTAGTGATGATCAAAACAAGACCAAGACTTTCAAAAGCTCGGTCTTGGTCTTGGTCTTGGTCTTGCGCAAGACTCTAAGCTTGCAACACTCTTGCTATTTTCACAAAATATATATAAAAAAAAACTAAATACCTACCTGTTATAGCAGTGTGTAGGATTTTTGCTATGCTCTCTAAGATGAAACTTAGTCCAATATATTACATAGTATATTCATAAATCAAACATTAACAAAAAACAAGTCAAACGATTTAATGTTTGTTACACTCGTTTAAAACTTTGCATTTTAAATTATGCTTATATTATTTTACTTGAATGAATCAATTTACCAGCATAATTAACTTTCTAAGTTCCTATCGCATTTATAATAAATATCAATAGGTTATTACCAGGGTTGGGATTTTATATCACTTAAAATTGCACAAATATGTGCTATAATATTACCTTAAATATCGCTAAATATGTGGCTAAAAATAAAAACAACAAAATATGCAAAAAAAAGGAAATTTTAAATCAGTTATAAATTATTATATGTAGTTACTTAAGATTTGAAATAATTTAGTCACTCATATTAGAATCCAAATGAATTATCTATACAACGCATTCAATGCTAGTTTGTTGATAATCGGCGATTAATAATCGCAGTAGAAATCGACAAAAAAACCCAACAAAATCAGCAGATAACAAAAATTAGAAGTTAGAACCAAATACCTAATACGAAATTATCGTAATAATACGATTGACAAAAATCCAAAAACAAAAATAAATATTTTACTAAAATATAATTTCATAAAATATGACCGCATTTGATTCAAAACATGTAAAAATGCAAAAAAAGCAAAATAAAATTTTTAATTTGAGTTCTCTGTATCACGAAACAAATTTTTAGCTTACTCTGCTATTTTAAGCATTTCATAAGAAATATGCAAATGCTATAAAATTCCAACCCTGGTTATTAACAATTGCTAATTACTTGTTATTGCCCCTATATTAGCCCCTAAAGCTCACCCCTATTTTCGCCGATGTCAAGTACTAAATTGGTAAGCATAGGAATATTGGATATAGGCGCATATTGGAAGTTAAGGCGGTTGAAAGTGGACTGTTTTTAAGGAGTTGAGTATAGGCAATATGTTATATTCATTAGGAATTGCTGTGTGAGTGTGTGTGTAGTAACTGATCATTAGTGTGCGTAAGTTCCCCG
>NW_021774521.1:0-1026 GCF_005508785.2 Acyrthosiphon pisum | reverse complement strand
TAAGTATATTGAAAAAAGCTAATCCCAAAATTTTACAGACAGATAATGGTACGGAATTTACAATGCTCAATTTCAAGATTTAATGAAAAAATATAAAATTAAACATTACAGTTCATACAGTGTTATTAAATGTTCAATCGCAGAACGTGTGATCCGAACTCCTAAAAAATAATATATATAAACATTTTACTGCAACAGGTACATGGAATTGGTACAATACAATATCAAAAATTATACATAACTATAATAATACAAAACACAGAATAATCAAATGTACACCTAGTGAAGCTCGAATGGATACAAACAAAATTAAATTTAACACATATATAAATTCTGAAACATTGTACAAACCAAAATTTAAGGTTAACGATAAAGTACGAATATCTAAGTATAAACATGTATTTAGTAAAGGATATACACCAAATTGGACAACGGAAATATTTTAAGAGTTTCTCTAAATCTCGACTTATCTTCAGATAAATTTTCTGCAAGTTTACTTAATGACTCACTCATAAATCGGAATGTATCAACAAATTTTATACTAAATTTAGGTGTGATTTCTTTGCTAAAGGATATATATTTTTCTGATGAATTAGGAATAACGTGAATATTTTGGTCATCACAACCGAGTTCTCGAATTATGAAATGGCTATCATACGATAAATTATGAAAGAAAATTGGAATGAATGATGGATTAGTCATTTGAAAGTTACATTCGAGACAAAGACATTGTCTATATTTACCAATAAAATGACAGTGATCTCGAACTTTAATTAAATTATTTTTTTTTAAATGTTTTGAACATTTTTCACATCTTTTAATTCTTTGAAAATGTTTTTCTTCTTTTTCAGTTAAATTATCCATTGGTATGACAGTTTCGTAAATTGTTTTGATACAATTCCCGATATCAATCATATTTTCCATAAATTTTTTTGCCGCATTTTCACCTCTATAAATAACCACCTTTCTAGGAATCATAAATTGTTTTACTAGCTCTTTCGGTATAATATCATAGTCGACTTTAAC
>NW_021774520.1:0-701 GCF_005508785.2 Acyrthosiphon pisum | reverse complement strand
TTGTTTTGAACTGTTAACGGATATTTTCAGTTTCCAACTTTTTTAGCTTTATTGACATGTATATGTCTTATGACTGGGGGTCATTCTGTTAATTTGTGCGACACCGAGAATGTTACCATGACGTCATTAGCGTTTAATGTAATGTGTGTGTGTGTGTGTGCGTCGACCGGTGAGGACTGATCGATTATACAAACGTTATCGGAATCGCGGTGGCGTATGATCTATTAGTATTTAGTAACATTAGGTATAGTCCATGTATAGGTATAATAAATGTATTGACGATAAAAATAACTCATTATAAATTATATTAATATATAACTAATATTGGTTAATATAATACATTTTTCAACGATGTCATATAGAAACGTGTGTCGTGACGGTTTTTTATCATACCCTCTGTAAAAAAGTTTCACTTTATCCGTACGTACTCACAACACTCCCCTTTAGATTCTGAGTGGAACGATGAATGTATTGATTTTACAATGATGTGCGTTTTATTTTTTTTATTTTTTTTTTATTTATATTTTTTTTTGTGCCTGTCATCACCTTTTAGGACAGTAAAAGTACTTGGATTTTCTTCAACAGTACCTTTTCTGATAGGAAAGTGAATCTAGTTGGTACTTTGGGGGGTCAAAAGTGAAAACTTCCCAGTAGTTTTCAAAAGCGCCGTGAAGAACAAAAGAAAAATTAATGAAAAACGG
>NW_021774519.1:0-785 GCF_005508785.2 Acyrthosiphon pisum | reverse complement strand
AAATTGCACGTTGTGTTACTTTGATAGCATATTAAAAAATATTGATATCTTAAAAGATAATTTCAGCATTTTAAAAATTAAAACGTTAAAATATTGAACTAGTTGTAACTAATATTTAATTTTGAGAGTTTTATCGTTAACACTACAGAAGTTATCCATATGATAAAAAATGAAATTGTCATAAAACAGTAAAAAATTATCAAAGTTACCCCATTTTACTGTACTACTTTTATTTTTAAACTATGAGAACTTTTTTCGTATTTGTGATATCGAAAAATTAAAAACAAAATAGCACAGTCTATGTTCTCTTCTTCCTAGTAGGAACATTTGGTTGCATAACATGAACTATAAGTTTAGCCATAGTGGTTCTCATCCACGCAAAACAATTTTTACTATGTTTTACATTTATAAAACGGAGACCACACATGCGTGTGTAGCATCCTCTTAATAATATTTGTCATTCCGAATTTATTCAATTCAGCGTAGCCCGCAGATTAAATAAATATATTAGTAAAAATCAAGTAATAACCAAAGTTATAAATAGAAGATTTCGTACCCAACCGTAATCCCTAAGATAGTATAATTTTCTATAATATCATTGCTGCATATTGACAAAAGCTGAAACACTGAAATGTGCATTCACACAATACTGTTTTAATCGTGAATTCGTGAACAGTTATCATTAATTGGTATGGAAAAAAAAATTCCGAACCAATAAACCACAATAATTTAAAAATGATTGGTGAAATACTGAAATGAATTGGGGGTGCTAGTTTGAAACGTGG
>NW_021774518.1:0-1476 GCF_005508785.2 Acyrthosiphon pisum | reverse complement strand
AATAATATTCAGTTCTAATTTCTAAGTATTTTTTTTTAAAAAATACGCGTAACGAAAATATATAGTTATTGAAGTTTCTTATCAATAACGTCTAAACGAAGTTTCTCCGGGCTTTTTTTTTTTTACATTCTTACAAAGAACCCTAAAATACACGTTGGAAAAAAAATTTGAAAAGTCGATAAGTTGCTAAACCAGATTTATGCCAAAAAATCATACAAACAAAATCAATTATTTATTTACTCAAATATTTAATTATACCTTATTTTTTAATATTTATATTATAATTTGAAAATTTCTTAACTGCTGTAGCACGCACGATACAATATCATTAATATTTAATTTTGTTAAATGATAATAATTTGATATCAATAACTTTTTTTTTTTATGATTATCAATTAATATATTTTTAAAAATTGTTCTTTTTTTCCTTGGTCTTTTTTACCGATTACCATAAGCTGGCGAGCACCCTTTCAATTAAAAACTTATAAATAGTTTATTTATTTATTTATTCGATACGTTGTGTCACTCAATATTTTTCAGAACTGACTATCCACTATAGGTACCTACCCAGTACCCACCCACCACCCCTTTTAGCTGTGAGACAATTGTCTCACAAAAATCCTCTCGCGCCGCCACTGGGCGCAATTATTCAACACAGGCCATACAAAAAATAGTAGGGGTACGCAAAAAAAAAATAAAAATAGTAGGGGAGCTCCGTCCCCCTGCGCACCCCCCCAATTCGAGCACTGGGTATACACTACAGCATGGGTCTTCATTCCTCAACTCTCGGGCTGTCCTGCTGTCTTTATTTGAACCCCACACTACAGGGTGCAGTATTGTTCTTATTGTGAACCACATGCGTATAACCAAACGTAAGACATTGTGTGTTAATACATAGGTACGTCATTTATTCTCATAACGTCTCGTCAGATACGTCTACGAAGTTTGAAACTCCTCCAGTTGGGAAACAATAATAGTTTTTCCTGGAAAATAATACGCTAATATATAGCCGATAAAAAATTGCGCAGACAGAAAATAAAAAACGATTGCGCGTGATGTCGATATACGTCATCGTACTTCATATTTTATTACATCGTAGAGTGTGAATTGTACGAATTTACACACGTATAAATGCGTATTTGTAATAATATATTATATAGTATTGATTGAAAATAAGAAGTACAAAGCAGCATTTATCCCTTGGCGGTTTTTTTTTATGCTAAGCTCGCTTTTCTGTTCAGAAATCGTATAGGTATATGATATATATATATTCATATGTAAATATATATACCGTATAGGTATAAACTGGTATAGACTCATCTGCAATGGTATATTTTCGACATTTTTTCGGTAATGGTACGAGAGGGGACTCCTAAATAGTGCCTAAATATACCAGACTTCACAAAATTCCAACCGTATTTCATCCGTTTCAACGTTTCGAAATCTAATATTTAAATTTTAAAATATAATTTAAAC
>NW_021774517.1:0-5386 GCF_005508785.2 Acyrthosiphon pisum | reverse complement strand
ACATATTACATGGTCTAGTAAACACAATATTAAATAACTAATGAATTACAAATAAAATTATTAACATGTTCAATATGTATAGATTTAATCAAATCTTTAAATTAATTTCATTGAGTCATAACAAAAATGTCTAATATCAAAAAATATCACTCAATAGATAACCAGATAATGAATAGATTTTATTTAGTACGGTCATCGCCCATCGGCTAGAATAACAATATAATATCATGATCTGATATTTTTCTTATTAACTGGATGTGCGTTTTCGATATATTACAAAGTTATTGTAGATGCAACATATTATGATTTAATATTAAAGGTACTTTTGGTTATTTATATTATTGAGTATTCTAAATGCAACCACACCCACATATCCACTCATCACTGCCTCATCACTATAATAATAGTATTATAATATAATATAATATAATATATATAGTGAGATATTTATTTGTTATTAAGTTTTAAATTTTGCCCAAAAATATATCCTCGGAATAAAACCGAATATATTTAGATATTTATCCACGTTTAGAGCAAACTTACAATTATAATTTATAATCATGATATCTTAAGTACTTCTGTTTACATCGTAAATACAATCTCAGAATATTTTAAACACAATGGAGTAGCTAGAAATGTTGTATGGTGGGGGGGGGGCTAAGTATACAAATACATATGTCTTTTATTTACCTATTTTATTTTTTTTATTAATCTTGATAAAATTCTAAGGTCAACCCGGTCAATGAGGGCTTACACCACTGTTTAAACAATATTAAAATAATTTCAATTAGAAATAAATATTTTAATAGAAAAAAAAGAAATTTAAAAAGGCATATACCAACAAAAAAAGCGTAATAATACTATTATTTAATATTTTCCACTTCCCTAATGAAAATTCTTATAGAAAATAGAAGTAACATTTAACTTAAATTCAAACTATTGATTTGTATTAGGTACCTACAGTTAAATGTTATTTTTTTGGTTGTTTATTAAATTATTATTATCATTATAATTATAAATCATTATTATTACATGTATAATATATATATTAAATTAGGTGTATAATATATATATATATAATCATGTTATGTGTATTTATTATAATTTGGGTTAAGTGTTAGGTACATGCTTATGACCCATCTGATGCTTTTTTCAGAGCAGTCACTTGGATCCATTACCGTTAATTATGAGTGTACTACCGGCTACATAATATTATAAGTCTGACAAAAAACTTCTCTTTGATGAAAAATAAAGGACATAGATTAAAATCTAGTTTATTAGGTCGTGTTTTTCTTATCTTTAGAATTTATTTAACCCGAGGTTAAGTAAATAAAATACATTAATGTCCTGTGTCTCAGTTAAACGAAAACTTATTTGAAATTTAGTTCGTCAACAGTGCCAGTTGTGTACATTACCTATATATATATAATATATGAGTTCTACAAAATGAAACGAGCGTACTAATAATAATATAAAATGGATGGCGGTGTTTCTATTATATTATTATTATTAATTTCGAAAGTATCGATATTCGATTTGGTTTGTGCAATTTGCTCGGGCATGCACGTCGATAGAAACAGATAGTTTATTACAAAAAAAGTGCCTCAGTATAATTATGCTATATAATATTATACTATGGTATATAACTAGCATATATACTATTAAATATAGTATACGACAACGACAAAGAATATATACATCGTTGTATCAATTTTCATGATAAACTGAAAACTTTAAACTGATGATAATAATAAGTAATAAGTTACCGCTTAATTCTAAATACTTAAAAAAGTAGATTTTTATTACCAAAGATTACTGTCAGTTTGACCAATAAAACATTCCATCTATATAATATTATATCATATAAGTATGTACACATTAAACTATATGCTGATACGTTTCAATAGTTGTTGGTTATTGTATTTTACACTCAGTTGATGTACTTGTTTTTATCCCGTCAGAATAAAAAAACATACAATATTGAATATGATAATCAAAGTGCGTGTAACGATTCAAAATGTCAAAATATATTATTGAACTAAAAAATATGTTTTCATAAGTGGCTTTTCAAACTGTCTTAATTATTTTAGTTGATAAATACTTAGTAGATAGTAACTCACAAAAACTTAACGTGTAAAAATTTACTTTAAATTTACATTCAAGTATATTATATTATACTATATAGGTAGGTACCACCTACCTACATCACAAATAATCATAACACAAATGAAAAATTATTTTTTAACATTTAAGCTTGCGTGCTTTAAGTGTTATACTATGCAGATCGCGTGGTTTAATAAAAATACTTAAAAAGTTTATTTATATTAAATATTTCAGAAATTTTTCTTAAATTTTAATAAATTTAGGCGAGTACTAGAGTAGGTACCTATTATATGTTTAAATTTAAGTAAATTTAAATTATAAGAAGATAAAAAATAGATTATTCATTTAAATACTTTAATAGAAAATTATAGATAAATATCATAAGTCATGCGCACAGCACATCAGAAAGAACATATTATTATATAATTAAATAATTATAGTTTATTAACTTGTTTTCAAAATAATTATCAAAATTTACTTTTTAGTATTAATATTTAAATAATCCTATGAATGTTACCTCTAATTTTTTAATAATACAAATATTATAGTTAAATCGTTACTTAAATTTTGAGGTAGGTATGATAAATAATTGATAATTAATGTAAATACAATTTCAATATTCAATTAAATTATAGCAATATCGAGAAAAGTGGTACGGAACGTTCTTTGCATAATCTGACTCGTATATTTATCACTTAAATATATATATTTAAGAGATGTATTTAATTTAAATATTCTACCCTTTGCATTTATTTTAAAAAATGAGGTTATATTATTCTTATTCGTGGAAAAAAAGCTTTTTGTGTTTTAATTTTATGCAATTTTATCGTGAGGTGCGGATATCCCTCGCCTAGTCCTTTCGTGGTTTGTGGAGTTAAATTTAAAATATACAAACATGGCCGAAAAAAAAACAAATACCCTATCTTTCGGGACGTTGTCCAAGTGTAATTTACATAACCAAACACGAAGAAAAACTGGATTTCATAACCGTGACTATAATTTTTTATTATATTTCGTAATCGACCAAAAGGTCTGCAGCCGTAGCTGAAATACCTATATAGTGGCTGAACGTGACTTATATTATGTACTTAATACTTATACCCTTCCATACATTGTACCATGGGACTCGGGCGATGTGACTAGGGACTAGGACGTTATTTTATTCATCTTGTACACTATTTAAAATGACGGTAGGTATAGCTCCAGCGACGCATTGCCGTTTATGTATATTATATGCCTTATATAATATACCTATAATATAATGGCAGTAAAAAAAAGATATGAAAATAACGTATAAACGATAGTCGGTACGTGATGGAAAACCATGAGCATTTTTCAACAGTTTAATTTTTTCAATTATCCATTCCGTTCCAGTATAGGTATAGGTAATAATAATATGTTTGCGTTGTAAACGGACATGTTTGATTTTAGGTTGACTTAGTGTAGTCAGTGTTGTCTGTAATTGGACGCATGAAAAACAAAGAAACAAAAACAAAAACAGGATATTATGAACAAGAATATATGTATTATTTAATAATTAATACTATAATATATAATATAGTCTCGATGTATGTTTATAACTGAAATAACCTAATTGAACTCGTATTACATGTTTTGAAAACATTATACATAATAATATATGTAAAAAAATTATGATAATGTGTAATTTTCGATTAGGTAGTATTTTAAATTTTGTCAAATTAAAAAAAAAATGTCCTCATGACCATATTATAAAACAATATACAGTCAACTCGCGATATAACGAATTTCAAGGGACCGAGAAAAAAATTCGTTATATCGAAAGTTCGTTACATCGAAATTATATTATACCGCGATATTTTCAAGGAACATATTAAATATATGTAAAATGTGAATATATTATATTGCTATAGTGATTACTGTCTTATTATATTGTAATCCTCAAGAACCATCTACAAAATTAAACACTACTTAGTACCTTATTAGTAATGTACTAATGTACACTCGGGATATTATTTTGCACGATTGTAGTATAATAGTACCTACCAACATGGTAATTAGTAATAGGTATATTATTAGATTATAATGAGGAACTTCACACTTATATTATGTTATTGTTATTATATAATAGCTGTTGTTATTATATTAATATAAAATAAAAACTACTGTAAAAAAATAGCATTATGAGAATTCCATTTATTGCAGAAAACTGGGTATTTTATTTTCGACACGAATAACAAAACTTGTTTAAACAAATATTTGAAATGAAAAAGTTTTTATAGCACAAAATATTTCAAAGTATGCTTATAAATGTGACAGTCTGATGTGTTTAAATCCCATGAGGTACCGATGGAGTATTGTTTGGGATTATTTTATATTTATATAATACATATCTATATATAGGTATAATTATTAATTTATCCGAAAATTTCGAAAGTAAAAACTTTTCGATTTAAACGTGGTAGGTAAATGCAATTTGAATCAAACTTTGTGTACACTTATATAAAATAATAAACGTAATCATATACTGTCATCTAACTGAATAAAGTGCAAATTATAAAAAACTTTGTCAGCACATTAAAAGAGAAGAACTTCTCAGTGTAGCGTGTTATTACAATATCCGAGCGCGCAAATTTATACAGCTGATACGCCACAAAATGCCAATATTCCTACAAACACGAGAGTACACAACGTGCAAAAAACTCGATCTTGGACAATCTTGAGTCAAAGTATAATAATATCCACAATTATTTTAATTTTTGGAAAAAAATCTTTATTTTTGATCTTGTTATTTGGCTAGGTAGGTTTAGGTACAGAATAAATAATATGTGCGATTGTGATTGTATTGGTTTTTTCATTTTTATATTATTGGACACTTTTTGCTTGCGATTCATCAAGGCTTATATATTTATTAAGCGCCGAGGACACATACATCTTCCCAGTTCTCCTCTTACAAATCATTTGAATTTAATAACCATGGTAAATACTACATGGCTCACTTAACTGATATAATATAAGGCATGAGTCACACGTTTGCTAGACCGGGGTGTATATTATCAGACCTGAGGCTGCTAAAGATTATTTAAATATATATTGTAATTTTGGAGCGGAGTCACTTATAGATGGCCTAAAGGGAGACGACCCTCTCGACCGTAATCGATTCACGAAACTTTGTTAGAGTGCATCGCGTATACCTGCAGCAATATAGGTACAACTCATGCGTAAATATAACGTGCTTACATCTTAATCGTAAGTTTGGGGTCTCCGCAGTATAGTTATAATACGTATTATTATAGGTCTATTG
>NW_021774516.1:0-1055 GCF_005508785.2 Acyrthosiphon pisum | reverse complement strand
GTATATTGTTTCAAAGGCAGATGAAAAATATTAAAAATCGTTAGTCACAGTTTTTTTTATAAGCATTTAAAGTTAAAAAAAATGACAAAATATGGAAAAATCACGAAAATTTGCAAATTATTTCGAGTTAGAAATTCATAAAAATTTTTCTTTTTAAATCTAAGATATGAAAATGTAATACAAGATTCCTTATAAGATTATCTACCTTTATCAAACAAAAAATATCTATAAGAAAGTCAAATTAAATTTTTATGATCGTTTGAAATTCAAATTTTTACAACATTGGATATTCACTCGATTTCTCATGTACCGATTTCCTTATTTTGTTCTAATTCAAAAACGAATAACTGCAGATACATGAAATTTTTATTGAATGTTTATATAAGCATTTCCTATACACCATACAATTTTGAAAATATTTTGACTCTTTTTGAGCTGTTTACGGACATTTTCAGTTTTAAATTTTTTTAGTTTATTTTTCTATAAATATCAATAAAGTTTTATCTGTTGGGCCAAAAAGTGTATAAATTTAATACAAAGCTCCTGATATATTGTTACAATATTAGTTGAAAAATATTAAAAATACATAAGCACAATTTTTTTTTATAAGCATTTAAAGATCGAATTTTGAAAAAATTTATCAAATTTAAGATTCAATAATTATTTTGTAGTTAAAAATGTATAAAATGTTCAATTTTTGTATCTAAGAATTAAAAATTTAAAACAAGATTCCACGTAAGTAATTAATTCTGTTACCAAAAAATCTAAAAAATACATTTACACAGTTTATTTTTATAGTCATTTAAGGTTCAAATTTGGACGAAATTACATATTAAAAACCTGGAATAACTATTTTAGTTATTTTGTTGTGATTGTATAATATTATTCGTGGGTACTTGAAACTTCTAAAGTATACTATTATATATCTAAAATAGTACCACGGTTTTTTGTTGATGTATAACGCGTTATAAGTACCTAATAGATATTATGATATGATTAATTTGGAATTTATTATAGATACCTATTATAGGTCAATTTTTTTTTAATACCATAGA
>NW_021774515.1:0-1408 GCF_005508785.2 Acyrthosiphon pisum | reverse complement strand
GTACCTACTCAGTCCTTTTCCAACAGAAGAAAGTTCTAGTTCATTACATATATTTTAATTTTTAACTAAGCATATTTTTGTTATATTTATTTTTGATTAAGAATGTTTTACAACACAATTACTATTATCTATTATTGGGATATTGTGAAATAAAATAAAACAATCATCTAGCATCAAGGTCTTTTTTAATTTTTAATTAATTATTGTTAGTTACAAAAAAAAAATTGAGTTATCCATTACAAACTTACACTACTATCTTCTTATCTTCTTAGTCGCGTTAGTTGCAAAAAATACATACAAATCGATATGCCACTTAATTTTAAATAATTCGGGTTTCCGGTAAACCCAAATGGGAATTCGGGTTTCGGGTTATTTCGGGTGTTTTTTGGGTGTTAATTTTTTCAATGGGTTTTATATATATGGGTTTTGGGTTATGCTATTTATTTGGGTTAATTCGGGTTTCGGGTTTCGGGTTACGTTCGGGTGCAAAGCCCTGAATTAATAATTACTGCAATGTAAATATTTCGATTTATTATTTATCAGTAATTTCTAAGTACTGTTTATATTATAATGTAAATTATATATATAGTAATAACTAATAATTATTATAAAATTGAACATCTTTTGTACAATTCTAAATTCTTAAAAGTTAAAAAATAAATAATAATAGATAATAAAGAAAAATAAATAACAGTCCTCATCGTACACAGGCGTCTTAGAATGTCACTAGTATACAGCAATGCAGCTTATGGGTAAGCCATATATTATTATTTATTACACGTGTCAGCAATTCAGCATGTGTAAAATAATACACTGACCCAAAAAAAAGATGCACATATTTTAAGTTGTATCACATAGAATATTAATAAGCTATAAGTATAAAAAATAGTCTTAAGAGTATTAAATAGAGTTATATAATAATCATATTTCGATACTTTAGGTAGGTACTACATATTATTATATATTATATAATATATTCATGAATAAAAATATAAAATAGGTACCTAGTTTTTTATTATAGTTGTTTTAAACACTGATTTTGCAATTATTATAGTTTTTTTTTTGAAGTGTTATAATATGTAACTGATGAGCACCTCCCTCCCATAAAAATTCCTGGATACGAAACGGGATTTTGATTATTATTTTAACCTCTTACTTTAAACCAAAAAAGATTAATCAGTTATGATTTCACCAAAAACTTTTCTATGTTATTACGACAACACGGTTTTTTGAAAAAAATCAACCATTTTGATGTTTTTTTCCATAACTTCCAAGGAAGTTTGACTGAATTTTAAGTACGATCAAATTGAGTATGCAAATTCACACATTTTTAAAAAAAAAATCCAAAAACTAAACTGCACTTATACTAAAAAAAGTTACTTTTTAGACTTAGTTAAAAAAAGTTATT
>NW_021774514.1:0-1565 GCF_005508785.2 Acyrthosiphon pisum | reverse complement strand
TAGTTTTTTTAATTATAAGTATACCTACTTACATAAAATATAATTATTTAGTGAATTTAAGTCATCGAGTCACTTTTAAGCAAGAAGAAGAAGAAGTTGAAGACTCGTTAGAAGTCGAGGTAACATTTAATTTAAAAATGTTCAATTGAGGTTGATCTGTTGTATTATCATCATCGTTCAATGTCCTTGTGGATTTCGGAATAGGTTTATAAAACTGGCTGTTCATTTTATTTTAATTTAATTAGTAGGTAGTCAAATTTTAAGCAGTTTTATAAAAAAAAATGTATTTAGGTTATTCTAAATAGTGTACACAAACAAAACTATTACCTCGATCGGCTCTGTCACTCACTATACGTTTACACAGTACACACCGACACACCGTAATAAATTATTAATAGGCACCAAAAATAACATTTATAATTCATATTCATTATCTCATATGAACATCGTAAAATTCTTGACGATTGTCGGCGGAGAACAGTCAGTGACGAACGTTTAATTAATAACAATCATTTCGGGAATATTGTCTATTATTTACAATTTTTAGTCGTCGTCTAATAAACAGTAGGAACTGTGGCCACAATTATTCACGCCTGATATATTAAAGTGTGTAATAAATAAATAATCTTTGTTCCAAATTGATTTCATTTCGTAATACGAAAAAAAGACAGGGTAGGCCCGGGCCTACCAGGCCTACCCGCTGAGCACGCCACTGTTAAATTGGTACATAAAACATGCCTGTTCTTTTATCTATGCAAGAGTCCAGATGACATTGCAATGCTTTGCTATAATTGTTAGGTTTTTGTGATGGTTCAGCTTATTTTAGGTGTAACACGCTGTGGAATCAATGTATTTTTAAATGTATTATATTTTAGTTTATAGCCATCCCAACAGTGAGATTTGCTTCAATGTAAACATTGATTAAGTATATAGTATATTATATATAATAACTAGAGACCGGATTTATATGCACAAAAATATCGCAAAATATGCTTCTAAAAATGCTCTAATATGCTACAAAATATGCACTTAAAATTGAATCGAAAACATTTTATTTAAAATTATGTAAAAAATAAGTATTAATTAATTAAGTAATAAAAGAGGTATATAAGGGTTTTAATAGTATAAAAAAGTATATTTTTGTCATCTTCACTAAGTTCTTCACCATTTAACGTCATTTATCTTAAATCTATAAAATATTAGCCCTGATTGGCTTCCGTCGAACACTTAACAAATTTACAATAAACAAATTTATTTATATTGATATTATAATAATATATACATATATAATATATATGCATATGTATATTTATGTACGCTGTGAACGTGAAAATACGACGAAAAACAAATATATGTGCTATAAATAATAATATGCATTAAATATGTATTTAATAGGTAAAAACGTTGAAATATGCAAAATATGCAAAATACAGTTCGTGTTATTTTAATAAGAATGATCTAAATCGGAGACAATTCTCATCAGATTTCAAAAAGCTTATTCCAATACGTATATGCATTTGCATATAAATCCGGTCCCTAATAATAACAATAATAATGTATAATAA
>NW_021774513.1:0-799 GCF_005508785.2 Acyrthosiphon pisum | reverse complement strand
CTAGTCGTAAGTCGGGCGATTCAAGTCGATCGTACGACACAGCCAGCCAGGTAGGCAATCCGAGGATCGCAGATGACGCCCCGGGCGTGTATGTCCGGTTCTCGTATGTGTTTAAATCGGAAATTCGGATTCTGAGTTTGAGTGTCTAGCTATCAGTCATCTCGGGTGAAAATCGATTCCCGAAAGGAAGCATTGGGAGTGTAGGTCGATCGTATGCAAGTAGCTAGTCAGGTAGGCAATCCGACTACGTCGGATCGCAGACCCCCCGGGCGTGTATGTCCAGTTCTTGAGTGTGTATGTTGAAATCGGAAATTCGGATTCTGAGTTTGAATGTCTAGCTATCAGTCTTCTCGGGAGAAAGTCGATTCCCGAACGGACAATCCGCTTGCGGCGAATCGGATGCAGTGGGAATGTAAGTCGCTCGTATGCAAGTAGCTAGTCAGGTAGGCAATCCGACTACGTCGGATCGCAGACCCCCCGGGCGTGTATGTCCGGTTCTCGTATGAGTTTAAATCGGAAATTCATATTCTGAGTTTGAGTGTCTAGCTATCAGTCTTCTCGGGAGAAAGTCGATTCCCGAACGGACAATCCGCTTGCGGCGGATCGGATGCAGTGGGAGTGTAAGTCGCTCGTATGCAAGTAGCTAGTCAGGTAGGCAATCCGACTACGTCGGATCGCAGACCCCCCGGGCGTGTATGTCCAGTTCTTGAGTGTGTATGTTGAAATCGGAAATTCGGATTCTGAGCTTGAATGTCTAGCTATCAGTCTTCTCGGGAGAAAGTCGATTCCCGAACGGACA
>NW_021774512.1:0-935 GCF_005508785.2 Acyrthosiphon pisum | reverse complement strand
TAGTTTAAAAATTAAATTATTTACACAAATGTGATGTATTTTACCAATGTTGTACAAATATTGTGTGACTTCCATGCTCGCTTTCCATGTTATGATGACATGCGCTCATGACACATATGTTTACCACTACTATCGGCCTATCGTTTTTTTTTTGCTCATAAGCATTAGAGCAATAGGTAAAATTATTTAAAAAAGGAAAACTTGGTAATACATTAATAACAATTAAATACATTATTAATAAATTCAGTCAAAATTGTCTTTTTCTAGTGCATACATATTTCCACACATTATTATGCGTATATGTTTGTGTTTAAAGCTTTTAAGTCTCTAAGTCTAGCCATAACCTTTAGTCTTTAATAACTTTTAATTAATATAACAACATTATGTTTAATTTATAATGTTTAATTGAATGTGTATTAAAATAATATAAACATTTCTAATAGTACTACATGTGAAATGATAAAAACTTATCTAGTACACAACTTACAAATGACCTAGATCAGTAGTAAGTAGTAGTAGTAAAAAAGAGTGTAGTTTAATACAGAATTTTAACTTAAAAAAATAAAAAGTAAAACTTTTAATACATATTCAATATAATCTTGTGTTGGTTAGGTTTAATGTGCTTATATGTATAACCATAACAATAACAATTGTATTGCACTCTATAACACTAAGTGTAGGTACTCAAATGCAATAAGTGCATTTCTATGAGAATTGCATTATATGATAAGTTGAATGTAAAGTTTATGCTACATTAAAATATCATACATGGTGTGTAATAAAATCAAGTGCACCCATATTTATCAAATAAGTAACACTGCAGTACAAACAAAGTTAGTTGTATAAATAAAGTAAACAAAGTACTGAAATGATCTTAGCAGTAAGACAATATGTGAAATGAGAAAACACTTATCCAGTACACAATTCACAAGAAA
>NW_021774511.1:4284-5149 GCF_005508785.2 Acyrthosiphon pisum | reverse complement strand
TCGGCCTTACCGCTACGCACGGTGATGGACGGATTTTTCGTTTTTGGCCTAACCGCTACGCACCGCGACGGCATTACCACTACGCGTGCACACCCCCGTCGCACTATATGAAACTCGAGATTTTGTAAATTTGTGAGCGGCTTGGTCGTCGGCGATTCGCCGGCGTCCGATCGCCAATCACGCACGACAGCAAAGCCACGGGCGACGCCGAAGCCGACGCGTCCATCGCCGCGCACCGGTCTGTGCCACTCTCCGGAATGGTATCAGCATCCAGTGCGCCCGTCGATGGTATCCGTCCAAGTTTCGGCGACCGACCCATCTCGCACGCCGAGTGGCAAAACTCAACCGGCGTCGCAGGTCCTCCTCCCGGTGGGCCTCCGACGCGCAAATCGTTTTTCTCGGAAACCGATGACGACTCCCGTTACCGTTTCGCAAGTTACGAGCTCTCGAAGCCAGAACATTCCCGCCGCGGCCGGCCATCGTCGCCGTGCCCGGCGGTCGCCGGGGCGAAGCCCCGGGACGACGGACTTCGCGTCGCGTCCCGGCTTCCCCCACGATCTCGGCTGGGGGCCGTTATAAACCTGGCGAGGGGCGCTGGCGCGGTTATTCTCCATCCGCTCGAAACGGACGGAGTACGCGCCAATCCCGCTCTCGCCAACGCACGGGTCACGTCGCGCCGGGGCGCGCTCTCCCCGCTCGCTTGATCACCGCAGCCGACCGCCGCCCCGCGTTCTGCGGGCTCGGCGCTCGGCGCTCGCGTCGACCGAAGCGCGCGGGTCACGGGGCGCCCCGTCCGCGCTCGTATCCCACACGAAACCGCGGTCGGTCGGGCGCCGTGACCGTACACCGGTCACGTTTCGTCCGA
>NW_021774511.1:880-1831 GCF_005508785.2 Acyrthosiphon pisum | reverse complement strand
CGGATCACGATTACGGTTACTAGGGCTACCGCCGGCTCCCCAGGAGCTTAAACTCTTCTTAGAGGGACAGGCGGCGGACGAACATAGCCGCACGAGACTGAGCGATAACAGGTCTGTGATGCCCTTAGATGTTCTGGGCCCGCACGCGCGCTACACTGAAGGAATCAGCGTGTTTAACAATCCTGGGCCGACAGGCTTCCGGGTAACCCGCTGAACCTCTTCGTGCTTAGGGATCGTGGCTTGCAATTTTTCCACGTGAACGAGGAATTCCCAGTAAGCGCGAGTCATCAGCTCGCGTTGATTACGTCCCTGCCCTTTGTACACACCGCCCGTCGCTACTACCGATTGAACGGTCGCATTGAGGTCTTCGGAGTGGACGCGCGTTATTCGGCCCCCTCGGGGGCTGGGTCGTCGCGCGATCGCGAAGATGACCGAAATCGGCCGTTTAGAGGAAGTAAAAGTCGTAACAAGGTTTCCGTAGGTGAACCTGCGGAAGGATCATTAGAGACGGGCCCGCGGTACCGGCGGCACTCGCCGGTCTCGCGCGCGCCTCATCCGACCCCGTGGCCGCGTGCGCTCGCCGACTCGCTCGACGACCGCCCGCGCGCCGCGACCCCCGACCGAGCGTCGACCGAAAGATGGTTAACACGTCGAAAGACCGTACGTGCCCAGTCGTGCGTCCGCGCACGGCGCGTGGCCGTAGAAGTTTCGTCGAACAAAACAAAAAAACAACCGACACCGAGCGGCGGATCACTTGGCTCGTGGATCGATGAAGACCGCAGCTATCTGCGCGTCGTCGTGTAATCCGCAGGTTATACGAACATCGACCAGTCGAACGCACATTGCGGCCTCGGTGACCCGCGGGTCCCGGGCCACGCCTGTCTGAGGGTCGTATACCGGATACTCGGCCAGACCGATGCGCCGCCGGCAGGCGTCCGACGGCACGCCCGT
>NW_021774510.1:0-850 GCF_005508785.2 Acyrthosiphon pisum | reverse complement strand
TTAGACGCTCTTGCTGATTACCAGATGAAACAAAAAAAAAAACAAAAAAAAAAACACACATCATTGTAAAATCAATACATTCATCACTTCGTTCAGAATCTAAAATAGATTATTGAATAAAAAAAGTTTTATTAAAAAAAAAACAATAATTATACATATGCATTTTTTTTACTATTTTTTTTATACTATTAGATCTTGTAAAATCATATCAGACATTGCGTTAAAATGGAATTGTAATATTTCATGTAAAAATGATGTGTCATCGTTTTGTAGATGCGAATAATAGCTAAAGTCATAATTTTGAATATATTGGTTTGTAAATTCATTCCTTTGACAAGTTATGGGAAGACCACGAACATCATTTTTAATAAGATCATAAGCTGTGTTAAATGTAGCCTCGTAACTGGGCAAACGTTTCTGCTTCTCTACAATATATAAATCTACCAGATTCTGAATTTGTCTAAGCCGTCCAAAGTCAATGCTTGTAAGACTAATGTAATTGTCGTTTATATGCAAGGTAATTAAACTATGTTTAACATTGATTGAATATGATAAATTATCGGTTATCTTTACACGTCTACATCTTGTATTTAGGTTATTAATAATCGAATTGTAATTAGATTCAGACATCAATGTAAACCATTCTTCTAAACTTAATGTGATAATTTTCTTTGAAAGTTTACATTCTAATAACAAAATAATTGAAATTTGCTTATTTATTAATAATCCAACTGTAATACTTTTCTTAACAGACAATTATCGGTGGACTCATAATGAAATTATTTTGTTAACTTTTTTTCAATAGTTAAAATAATTTTTTACACTATAAACAAAATTATAAAGTGGAATA
>NW_021774509.1:0-1031 GCF_005508785.2 Acyrthosiphon pisum | reverse complement strand
AATAATAAAACTTACCATTTTTTTCAATTACATGTCAACTTAAATATTATAAAGAATAGTTTTAATGAGTTATAGTTTCAATATTATGTTTTGTTCTTATCACATGTTTTCAGTGAATAAGTAGATTAAATTTGATAGTACAAAGTTGATAACAATGTTCCAATTAGAAATTTATTTTTTCCAACCATAGTTTATAGGCTTATGTATTGCAAGACCTTTGAGTTTTGAATAATTAAAAACATACATGTATAATAATATTCTGTTTATTAAATGCAATTTTTTTTTTCCATATAATAATCAAACACTCGTCTTGCTCTTAATAGTTTGACGCTTCGGATCAGTTAGTAATTTATCAAATATAGTTTGCATCGTCTCATTGACTCCAGTATGAAGTGTTTGAACTTTTGATTCATCGCTTGTGTACAATCTAACACGAAGACTGCCGGGTTTGATGCCTTGCAGCTACAACCGTGGACCTCACATTAGCGCTGTGTGCTAGTCGAGGGCCACGGAGGTTCACGGTCGATGTACGGTGGAGTTACCCACCGGCCGCCGGCTGCGCGTCGTCTATGGACCACGAGCACCAGGCGCACACCCGTTCCCACCGAAGACGGGAGAGAGTGCGCCCGTACCGTTGGCTAAGGCGTGCACGTACCCTTCGCCACCCTTCATTGCATCCCGTTTTTGGTCATGGGCAACCTCCGGTGCATATAGCCCCACCGGTAGGCTGGGTGGACGCTAAGGAGTTTCTCACTCGGCAGCCTTCCCCTAGACCAAGCTTTGGTCTTTTACCACAAGGTTAGCTCCGAAACCAAACCGCCGTCGACCGCGCCACGACCGCCATGTGGGAGCACGTCGTCAATTATCTCGACGCCGTGGGGCCCCCCCACATCCCGAAGTACCATTCTCGCCCCCGTTAGGAAGGCCCATCAATGGTGGGATGGCCGGGCCGAGCTTCGTCGACCGAGAGTCTCAGCTGTGGTCCTACCGAGATTAGGATCGTGTATCACGGGCTCACGGTGGGCCCTTAC
>NW_021774508.1:0-1143 GCF_005508785.2 Acyrthosiphon pisum | reverse complement strand
CAGAAGACCTCGCATGTAACAATTTAAAAATCATAAATGTTGTTACATCTATAAGTAATCGCATAGTACACCTATCCCAGTAATAGCATGGTTACAATTTCTATGTAATATAACAAATGACAGTCGCATAGAACTCTATTTGTGACATCGCTAAGTTAAAACTATACAACTGTTATTTTAATATAGTCTCTTAAACATATCGTAGAAGTATTTTTGTGATATCACATTTGAAACTACTAAAATACAATCGCATAGAAGTCAAAATCACATTATTGCACACAGGGATTTCTTTGGATACTTAATATATTATAATTAAAAAAAAAACTTATTATACTAAAAATTATCATTAGGTATTTTAAAAAAATTCTTTTAAACGTATCATATATTTTCCAGATGCAACTGTTATAATATTAATTGGCGGACCACTAAATTCATCTATTCCATGAATATTACAATTATTAACTATAATATTTTTATCAACTTCAAATGCTTCAAATTTTACATGGAAATCTAAAACCTGAATTTGTTTAGACAATATAAAAATTTTATCTGTAGAGTTATTCACAACAATTATTTCTGAAATCTCATACAAACACATTTCATCAAGAAATTTAGTCAAGTAGTATCCTCTTTTATATAATGTTCCTAGATAGTTAACTTGACTATAGCACATGTAAGTAGTTAATGGTTGATGAATAATTTTAGAAATATCTTCAAAATGAAGAGTAGATATACTGTACTTAGGATTAACAACAATATTTTCAATAATTGGTTGTAAAAGAAAATTTGCAAACTTAAACTGAAATTTTTTTGCCAATGTAAGGATTATATTTTTCCGAGAACAAGTAGAACGAGCATACATTTTTAATTCTCTGTGTTTTCCTTCAAACCTAAAGCACCAATAATTTTTAGGAGGACCTGAATATTGTATAACTGTGGGGTAATGGGTTAAAAAGTGATGCTTAGGCTTTAAATTTAGGGCTGTTCGATTATTTTTTTTATCACTCGATTATTAATTTTACGTTTTATCGATTATTTCGATTAATCGAAAATTAAAAATCAAACCGAAAATCGATTTTATAACGACTGATTAATCGATAAAACGATTTTTTAGTGACCGATTAACCGATTAATCGATTTTTT
>NW_021774507.1:0-824 GCF_005508785.2 Acyrthosiphon pisum | reverse complement strand
ACTGCAGATACATGAAATTTTTATGAATGTTTATATAAGCATTCCTATACACCATACAATTTTGAAAATATTTGACTCTTTTTGAGCTGTTTACGGACATAGTCAGTTTTCAATTTTTTTAGTTTTTTTTTCTATAAATATCAATAAAGTTTTATCTGTTGGGCCAAAAAGTGTATAAACTTAATACAAAGCTCCTGATATATTGTTACAATATCAGTTGAAAAATATTAAAAATACATAGGCACAATTTTTTTTTATAAGCATTTAAAGATCAAATTTTGACAAAATTTATCAAATTTTAATTTGAAAAATTATTTTGTACTTAAAAATTTATAAAATGTTCAATTTTTGTATCTAAGAATTAAAAATTTAAAACAAGATTCCACGTAAGTAATTAATTCTGTTACCAAAAAATCTAAAAAATACATTTACACAGTTTATTTTTATAGTCATTTTAAGTACAAATTTGGACGAAATTACATATTAAAAACCTAGGATAACTATTTTAGTTATTTTGTTGTGATTGTATAATATTATTCGTGGGTACTTGAAACTTCTAAAGTATACTATTATATATCTATGATTTTACCACGGTTTTTTGTTGATGTATAACGCGTTATAACTTATAAGTACCTAATAGATATTATGATATGATTAATTTGGAATTTATTATAGGTACCTATTATAGGTCAATTTTTTTTTAATACCATAGATAAGTATTTAGTATATATATATGTCTAATACATAGACTGATATACCGTCTTCGCTCAGAATCGTTTTTCTTATACAGTGATATTATATCATTGAATTCAAATTTAATACTG
>NW_021774506.1:0-2243 GCF_005508785.2 Acyrthosiphon pisum | reverse complement strand
AAAGAAAAACAATATTTAATTATACTTTTATATATTTCAGTCTATAGACGAATCTTGGATGGCTTACCATCTATAACGAACGCAATTTTTCCAGATTCATTTCAAAAAGTTCTGAAAAGTTCCCAGCTTTTATAACAACAGAAGAACCTTACATACCTGACGAACAAAGTTTGTAGTAGTTCTGTTATTTTATAATACATTATACTTTGTTCTAAAAGAGAAGCTACTCTAGCAAGTGCCTATGTGTGAACTTACATGAGTATTCTCTTCTTGAATAGAGTTTTGGTATAATTTGATCAGAAGTATAATTATTACAATATTATAGTGTAATGATTATACCAAATACTATAGTATATTGTGTGGCAAGGGCGGGAAGTGAGCCATTTCAGTCGCGGGCGTCGTGTGCGGCACGAGCCGTAGGCGAGTGCCGCATTTCGCCAAAGACTGAAATGGCCTTCCCGCGCGAGTCACACATACTATTTTTTGTCACGCCCTTGCGTTCATGGAAAAGGTTATGCAGAGATCTACGCAACAATTATAGACTATTCTACAAAAAAACTTACTGACGCATCGTTCGACTACGAACAGTGCAAATTAAATATGTTTAAATGTTGATGCGTCATGCAAGGAGGTTATACTATACATTTAAGATGTAACCAAAAGTTTATGTTTTGTAAGAACCGTGGTAGGTATACATTTTAGTTTCTGGTTGTGCAGGGGATACGCGCCCGGCGGCCGGCACTTTTGGGGATTTCTTCTTTTCCGCCCGGCACTTTTGGGGATTTCCTCTTTTCCGCCCGGCACTTTTGGGGATTTCCTCTTTTCCGCCCGGCACTTTTGGGGATTTCCTCTTTTCCGCCCGGCACTTTTGGGGATTTCCTCTTTTCCGCCCGCTGGACGGAAAAAGGACGCTTTCGAACGCTTCAACCGTGGTCGAAAACCAAACTTTCGGTGCAGGCGTGACAAAAAAATAATTACTAATCCATTATATATTTTTCATTTTACACTTTTTTTCTAACACTTATCTACTCAAAATGAATGTGTATATTATAAAATACATTCAGAACTGTTAATTTTAATTTAATTTGTATACATTACAGATGAAAAACATAGTAATTACTTTAATATGTGTTTGTTAATTTAATATAAGTATAATGTTTTTCTTTTAAAATTAAAATTATATTTTTTTCTATTTCAGTTATTGTTAATGTCTGTACATTTTATGTACCACTTCCGTTTTCAAATATACAAAGGGATAGAAAGGTAAAATATATGCATAATTCAAAGCACCTGTTAATACTAAAACTGTTAAAAAAAACTGAACATTTTTGAAAAAAAATTTTATATTACATTCTATATTAATTGTTTAAATTTTTTTCAAGAATTTTTAATTCCTTATTGTAAAACAGAATACTTTTTGGGGTACATTGATGTATAAAATCTTTACTGTGTACAATGCTGTAATTCAGATAGCCATATATTTTAATTTTTTTTTTTAAACTTTAATATGCCTTTTTTATACTTACTAATTATACATAAAACGTACCAAGCTTGTTCTTTTTTATTTTTTTTTATCTTATATATCCATTTTTATATAATTATAATTATTGTTAAATTTAATATTATTTACACTAATATTTCTACATTTATATTCTAGAGAAGAGCTGGACTGAACCAACTGGCCAACATAGAAAACGTCTTAAAGTAGATAATACAGATCTGTACCCAGCAGTTTTTACAGGGGAGGGCGGTCCAAGTTTTTCTGATTTATAAAAACTATACTGACTGTTTTTAATAGAAATACAATTTATTAATTTAAGAATGTATTTATAGTTTATAGACCAATGGTTTTCAAACTTTTATTAAACACGGCACACTGCGCATTTCAAATTTATTCACAGCACATCGACTTTTTTATTTGCACTAAATAATTTGATGAACAAAATTGTTTTGAATTATAATTGTATACATTTAATTAGAAATATGTGCTTGATGGGCTAACACATTATTATTAATTTTATTTTTATAATTTTATTCTTGGACTAGTAATAATATTATATAATATTTTATACTAAAAATATTGTTGTAGGCTCTTAACAATAATATACTTAATTAACAGTTTTACATTACAATCCTACACTATTGTAATGTATGTGTTAAGACATAAAATCAGTGTTAAACATTTTTTTTATGAATCAGATTATTATTAATTTCTAATTATTTTGACATGACCTATAAGTTTA
>NW_021774505.1:0-951 GCF_005508785.2 Acyrthosiphon pisum | reverse complement strand
CCCCATTGTTGGAATATTTTTAAGGGGGCCCCCATAAAGTCTTGATGTATAATAATTAATAACAAAAGAACTTTCACCGACCACCGTTATTGAGACAAAAATTATATTCTTTGTGTCATCCATATAATATTAATACTCAAAATAAAATAAAAATATAATTTAATACTTATACAGTCATACAATGCGCGCGTAAGAGCATGACCAGTCGCGTAGTCAAAACAATTTCTTCCACCGCACCGCTCGTCTATGCCACCGTTCCTACTTAATAATTTAATATATTAGTATAATATGTATAGTATATGTGTGTAGTATAATGTGGATAGATCGCTATAACGTGACTCGATTTTCTACGATAGGTGACGGTGCACGCAGCAAGCGATTTTTTTAGACAAAAACCTATAACCAATACATTATAGAATAGACTATTCTGAATAGTAAACCACAGCCTGCACGGCCACACCAGTCGGTTGCTAATTACTCGAAAGTCGATGTTTACCACAGTGTCACTGTATCTTTATAATTACTAGCACAGTAAAATAGTAAATAGCGAATAGCATTAACACCAATATTAGTAAGTAATAATTGATTAAAATATGCACATATTATTCTTTATTTTTATTAAAATGATTAATTTTTAATATTTCTATTAGTCTTTAAAGTAGTATAATATCTTCGTATTGAGGCATTAAGCTATAGTCTGTATTATTATATGTACCTGTACTTAAAGAATAATACTAAACTATACCTAATACGGTTATACCTATTTACATGCATAATTACATGTTAAATTTATCGAAGATAAATGTTTTTAAATTATTTTTTTTTTTACTTGCTATCTAAATATTATATAGCATTTTCCAGTGGCGGACTGGAAGAAAAAACATACCCGAAAAATCATAATTTTAGAGGCCCTCAGACCTCAGTATACTAACGGGCCCTTTATACATATAA
>NW_021774504.1:0-845 GCF_005508785.2 Acyrthosiphon pisum | reverse complement strand
AAGCTATGGATATGAAATTTTCAGTAAATGTACTTATTACAATGTATAGGCGCACTAAGAAAGGATTTTTCGAAAATCGCATTTTAAAGAGGTGCTCAAACAGGGATCTCGAGATTCACGATAGAAATTGGAAATTTTATTTTTATTTATTTTTTAAATAGTTGCCATTGGTTACAGTCTACAGTAGAAATTAGTATTTATTTATTATTGGTTTCCATTGGTTATTTGGGCAGATCAGGTACAAGCTAGCATCAAATCAAATTATTGAACATTGCAGCAAGTTACATCCAAAAACAGTTGAACAATCATAATTTTTTTTTAGTTACAATTTTTTACTGATAACGGAGTGCACGGGTTCAGTTTGGTATGAATGTTTGTGTGTAGATTAAACCTCTAGGAAGAAGACAGACTAATTTAGGAATGGTTAAATTTGGTTTTTTTTATTCATCTGATATTAATAGTTATGTTAGGTTAGGATTTTGTATTAATTGATTATATTAATCTACCATAGGTGGAATACGACAAACTTGGTATAACTTTGATACTTTAGAGTTAAATCATACACTTACGTATAAACAGCACGGGGTCCGCGATCTACCGCAGGTAGATTGTCTACCTGATAATATACTGCTGCGAACCAGAATTTTTATTCTGGGCCACGGAAAAGTTAAGATAAGTTTTGAACACCATACACCGATTATTAAATAACGAATTTAACAAAGTTTGAGTCATATAGATTTGGTACCTACATTTAAGGGGCAACGATGTGCACAGAGAGAGTCAGCTATTTTTGATAAAAATATATTTTTCATTATTACCACTAGAAACATTTCATACGTTTTCAT
>NW_021774503.1:0-1165 GCF_005508785.2 Acyrthosiphon pisum | reverse complement strand
TTTCACTATTACTATTATAAATTAATAATAGGCACCAACTCACCAAAATGATAAGTTTAAATTTCAATCGGGTCAACATTTTGAATTCGATAACATGCTCGAATGGGAGTATGGAACCCTGGGACAAAAATTAGCTTAAAATAGTTCAACTTACTGAGCTATACCTACTCGCACTATAAGAATTGAAACTGGTAGTATAAAAGTTGAAAACGGATACACAATTTTCGCTAGATAAAACTATAAAATAGCTTTATATAGGTATTAAGATGAAAAATTGAAAACAATAATCCGTAATACATTATACGATAGTATCTATATAAATATATAATATTATAAACTATTAGCACTATAGCACATACTCATCCGAATCCTAGTTAATATCTTAACTGCATGAGTAATTTATCAATTGTTGAAAGTGGATGTAGTCGATATTATATTTAAACTAAAAACAAATTTATTCGTTGATGGAATTATATAATAATATAATATTTTATTTTAATTTTTTAATTTTTTTTTATGACAAAATACATTTTTAATTTCATATTCCGAAGCAGAATATTTTTCAAAGAGTTTTGATCATTGGCGCAAATCGGGGGAGGGCTTGGGGCAGTGGCGTACGCAGGATTTTTCAGTGGGGGGGGGGGGGGCTTGAAAATTAGTTACAATTTTATTTTTATTTTGTCCAGTCTAATAATTTCAGACGTTTATTTGAGGTATTTTAAAATGTTTGTAACTTTTCCACTTTTATAGTAGAAAAAATGCTCTGATCATAAACATCGATGCCGGATGTATGTTTTTGGAAGCGAATTGGATCTAGTTGATACTTTTAGGAGGTCGAAATTGAAAGTTCTCAGTGCTTTCTAAAATAATTGGAGAAAAAAAATGAAAATTTATTAAAATTGTTTGGTAACCAGCTTGGTTATACCGTCCTCATTTGGATTGTATTTGATTAATTTAAATTTATTTTTCTATAAATATCAATAAAAAATTATTCATTCGGTCAAAAAGCTTAAAAATGTAATGCGTAAGTTTTTATTATAGCTAAAATATTAACTATACATAGGCACCATGGTTATGTTTTATAAGCATTTAAAGTTCAAATTTCGTCATAACCACAGTTAATTTGTAGTTAAAAACTTATAAAATATTAAATGTGTATAGCTAT
>NW_021774502.1:0-733 GCF_005508785.2 Acyrthosiphon pisum | reverse complement strand
GTGGAACGATGAATGTATTGATTTTACAATGATGTGTGTTTTTTTATTTTTTTTGTGTCTATGTACACGATAAGTAGTCGAAATAATGATACGATTTTCAACTTCAGTATCTTGTTCGATCAGAAAGTGAATATCGTTGGGTGCATTTGGGGAGGTCAAAATTTAAATTTCCCAGTGGTTTTTCAAAAGCGCCGGGAAAAACAAAAGAAATATTAAGGAAAAACGGGAATTTTTACGTAAAATCGATTTTTCACAAAATTGAATTTGGTTTTTGGTGTAACTTTAAAAAAAATTACCGTAGATACATGAAATTTGGACTGAATGTTTATCTTAGCATCTTCTATACACCATAACATTTTCAAAATATTTTGATGTATTTTGAGCTCTTTACGGACATTTTTATTTTCCATTTTTTTTTAGTTTTTTTTCTAAAAATATCAATAAAATTTTATTTGTTGGATAAAAGAGCTTGAAAATTTAATAGAAGGCTCCTAGTATATTGTTTCAAAGGCAGATGAAAAATATTAAAAATCGTTAGTCACAGTTTTTTTTTTTAAGCATTTAAAGTTCAAAAAATGACAAAATATAGAAAAATCACGAAAATTTGCAAATTATTTCGAGTTATAAATTCATAAAAATTTTTGTTTTTAAATCTAAGATTTTAAAATGTAATACAAGATTCCTTATAGGATAATCTACCTTTACCAAAAAAAAAAATGTCTATAAGAAACTC
>NW_021774501.1:0-772 GCF_005508785.2 Acyrthosiphon pisum | reverse complement strand
CACAATCATAATATGTGTTTTTGTTTCTTGGTCCGTCATTAACTTAACTTAACTATAACAAATATTAAAATGCCAATACTTGCCTCTGTAAATGTACATTTTTAAATACTTAAAAATAATGTTACATTATATGATTTTAGGAATTATTAATTCAGCTAAGAGAAACATAGGTATTATCAGGATCCTTGTATCCTTCTATGTTTTTATTTAAAAATTAAAATGTAATATTACATACCTACATTGATAAAATAAGTAAATATCCTTATATATCACAAAAGAGTAATAGTATTATACAAATTACAATAATATACCAATTCTAGAAAATTCTAATTAAGAAACCGCTCAAAAATGCACACCTCAACAATTGAAGAAAACTGACTTGGTATTCATAGTTATCGTTTTTCCTTAAAGTTAATGTAGGTACTTTTCTTCATACACCAACTAAATAAACCCATTATTGTAAAATCTTTACATTTATTGCTCAACGGAGAAGTAAAACATGAATATCTATTGTGTGATTGTCAATATAATAAAAAATAATCTCTTAAAAGAGAAATGATGTAACCCAAAACAAATATTATATTACTTAGCAATACAGAAGTTTACAGCTGATCATAATAATTATGTTAATGTAAATAATTATATAAAAAAGTTATAAGTAATGAATACCTATCCATTTATTAATTTCTTTGACATTTCTTTTTGTGATGGATTGAATTGTAATTGCTTGCTGTTAACTCCAGTATTCTTCTTTTTAGACCTGTAAATATTT
>NW_021774500.1:5630-6473 GCF_005508785.2 Acyrthosiphon pisum | reverse complement strand
GAATAATTTGCAATTTGTGTATTTTAAAGTGTGCAAAAGTTAATAGCAAAACATGGTGTCCAATGCTTATAAAAAAAAAATTAAAAACGTGAAATAGCGAGTAAATACAAAGACAGAAGAGTAGCTCTTCTTAAATGTCGCATTCTATCTACGGCAAATCGTAAATCAGAGTGTAATTTGGTTGTAAATAAACAGCATAATATTGAAAAAATAATACAGAATAAATTGTCTAAAAAACAATTGAGTTCTAAAAGAGCAAAATTAATTATTTCTAATGAATCAACAGATCAACATGTAAAAAAAAGCAGAGTAAATTGTCTAAAAAACAATTGAGTTTTAAAAGAGCAAAATAAATTATTTCTAATGAATCGACAGATCAACATGTTAAAAAAAAAGCTGAGTAAATTGTCTAAAAAACAATTAACGTCTAATAGAACAAAATTATTTCTGTTTAAAGGATCAACAGAAAAGTGCACCAACAAAGTTATGAGGTCTTTAAAATGTCCCCTTTATAAAGCGAAAACGATTGCAGAAAAATGTATGAAGTGGGCTTTGCTTTGTCGGAAAAGTAATATTAATTATTACAAAAAACACGTGAATTTATTAAGAAAGTAAAAAAATATTAACTATTAAAAATAATATCATTCGGTAGCTATACCCGATGATCACCATTTGAATTTTGAATTCTTGATTTCTATTCTAGGTAAATCACATCACTGCAAGCATTCTGAACAATACATTTAAGATCCAATTTATAAAGTATTACCTAATCAATTTAAAACGAATTTACAAATAAACGAACTTGGTAAAATTATGGATTTGTTCCCTTCGATAATGACGATG
>NW_021774500.1:3879-4793 GCF_005508785.2 Acyrthosiphon pisum | reverse complement strand
GCGATTATTTATGTAGAAATCGAGACATTTGGGTTCTTAGTTATAGAGACATAAATATTAGTAACTGTGCCAAGCTAAGTAAAATTATTTGCACTAAATAAATTCACAAGGTACAGTGAATACAAACAGTTATAAATACTTTTATATTAATGAATTTATGAAATTACTTAGTCAATTTTTGATATCACAACTTTTGTAATTTAAGTGCATATTTTTACTTAGCGACGTTTTTACACGGAGTGTTTTTGATGAGATTTAATATAATTGAAATAACCCACAGTATCGCAGACTACTTATTTTTATAATAATTGCCGTAGTAGAAACGGTGTAGCTAATGACGGCAATTAGGACGCTGGTGGTCTGGTATCAGTGGCGGATCCAGGGCTTAATTTTGGGGGGGGCAAAAGTTCAAAATATTTTACAACATTTACACAATATCTCACAAATTTATATTTTATAGTTTACTGCAGTTTACAAAACAAAGTCTAAACGTGTACTTGTACTTGTACTTGTACTTGTACTAGAAAACACGTCATTTATTTTTTTTTGCATTTTATTTTTTTTGGTATATGAACTAGAGGATGAATCAAAACTCAACTCTCTTTTGTTTACATTTTCATTCTAAACAACAAAATACAATTGTAAAATACTTAAATACTATTACCTATGTAATGAAATAACTAAATAGTTAATATTAATTATAGTAGGTATCTATATTACATTATTACAATATTACTTATATTATTCAATATTCATTATTATTATAAGTATTAAAATAAATTTGTAATAGTGTAAATGTGTAATACAATAATATTATAATATTAATATATTATAGCAATATAGCCTATTATAGGTAGGTACTATAAAAACTATCGGCTTACCTGCTGATCAGATTCAAGAGATTGTACTTGTTC
>NW_021774500.1:0-3435 GCF_005508785.2 Acyrthosiphon pisum | reverse complement strand
TACATATACAAAAACTTAAGATATATATATTTAATATTACCTATATATGAAAACATGTATAAGTTAATTATGACGGCGCATTGGAGTATTAATGGCAGGCCTATTGTTAACATTTTTTAAGTTAGTGGTGTCATTGCACACCCTGCCCCCCCCCCCCTAAATGACGCCCCTGATTATAAAATGAAATGGTACTAGATAGAATCACGTATGTGGTGTGTACTATGTTTACGGTTAGTGTAGCGAAAATATTCATTATTTTATCGCTACTTCTAACCTATTTCATGATAATTAAAATATTATGATGTATGTTTATTTATTTAATTAAGATGACTAGATGCGTGTATTTTTGAATTTTATATGTAAAAATACAGTATTTTAGATTTTATGTATCATTGAATTCAGATTTAACACTTCCATCACAATGACCTACTCAATGACGAGGTCCACTTGACACTTACACTATACAGCGGAGCGTAAGATGTTCTAGATCCATGCTTGTCATCAACTTTTTAAAAAAAATGTTTAGCAGATTAAAATTCTTTGTAATCACTAATCCCCTTGCTGCATGAAATCCTTTCTCCCAGTGACCGAATTGAAAACTACTAATTGAAAACTACTAATTGGCATTTTTCTGTTTTGACTTTTGTTACAAAAATACATGAGATACATTGAATAAACCTGCCTTTCGAAATAACAAGAAAATAGCGGTAGGCATTAACAAATAATGACCAAGTACTCAATTGAATATCTAAATAAAGCAAAACAATTTTTTTTAAAAATGTAACGAAAAAGTAGCGCGCTACATTTAAACAATAGCGTTAGAAATAGCGCACTGCATTTTAAAAAATGTAACTTTAGCGATAGCGAGCTACTTTTTGGGGGGGAGTAGCAGTAGCGTTAGCGTGCTACAAAAAAAAACAGTAGCGTCCCGACCACTGGTTGTCGTTTGTCGATTTGTCAGAAGAGCAACTGACTGATACTCGGGTTGTCGAGTGACGACGTGCCATAAAAGTAATGTTATTGCTTATTAGTGTTTATTTATAAACTATTAAAATGTCGTGTTATACCAAGAATAATATCGAAACAATATTATATTATAATACATACAATAAAAATTAATTTGGGAACGGGCCCAAAAAGAATATCGCACACGGGCCACTTATTATGTAGTTGCGGCACTGCTTATAAGCGCTATATTATTATTATTATTTATAAAATCTGTGAATTATTAGAATTTATTTTACCATTCGACATTATTTGGTGTTACAATTATTTCTTATCACTGTTTTATAAGGTTCCCACATTCCTATACATATTTTTTCCGTTCCCACATTTATATACAGTCCACTATCATCACACGGCTAGTGCCCGTACATCGGGCAGTTACCGCGGTCCACTAGCGATCGCCCGTGAGCGGCCAACACGGCATTACCTGACGACAATTTACGCCATCAAATTGCACGACTGCTCAAACCAGGTTGCCCCCACACAGTTTTAGAGTATAATACCAAAAGCCAAAATCGATTTTGCGTAAAAATGCCCGTTTTTTCTTTAATAGAACACGTCAGCGTCGCCGCGTCGGCGGAGTGGTGGTTGTCGCCCGTCGGTCGGCGGCGGCGGTACGCGTTTCCGCAACTCGGGCAAACAGAGACGTTTAAACTCGTGTCGGTGCGCGCGCACGCTCGAAACATTTCGGCGGGTCGAACGCTTCTCGTACTCCAGACCACAGCCGCCGGTAACTAACAGTGACCTTGTTCAGCTTACCGTGTAGTGGGTGGCGCGGGCCGCGGGGTCAGTGTACGGGCGGCGCACGGCTGCGACGGAAAAACTGTTTTGACCTATGGTGCGGTACTGCCGTTATCGCGCGCGGGGTGGTGGTGTGAACACCTAAATATATCAGGCCCCCATACACGTCAAACAAATTTGTGCAACTGACTGTGTTTGTGCACACATTTTGAGAGTGTAAGGCCTGGTTTGAGGTTTGCGCAACGGTTTGATCGGTATTTTGGTCGGGATCGAAATTTTTTGCGCAAACATAGTTTTTGCACAAATTGTTTCAAGTGTATGGGGCGCTGAACGCTGTCGCTGCCTATCACGGGCGCAGCACAAGACGAGCGTAATATTGAACGTGTCTTTTTTTTTTTTATTATTATTTTTATCCCGCGACAACTTGGGCCATTGGGAGAGGGGAGGGACTGTAAGTTTTAGAACGGCAGGTGAGTGTTACACGTGGGTGTATTTTGGCAGAATTTCGAATGGGGCACCCGTAGGTTTCTGCCATGCCCCGGAGTGGGGGAACACCGTGACTTGCCCGGAGAAAAATGCCGCCCAGTGGCCGAGAATCGAAACCGCGACCGGCAGCGCCGCGGCCGACGCGTTAGACCGCTCGGCCACCTCGTCCCCCCATTGAACGTGTTTTATTTTACCGAAAAACATGGTTTCGTAATTCAAGTAATACGGCTCGTTGAAGCGTTGTACAGTATAAATACCCGTTACAAAAATTATTGTAGAGGAGAATTTTTTCTAGAACCGTTAGAAGCCCGATTTTCGATGTCTTGTTCCAATCGTCCAATGTCCCATGGTAAATTAACGCGGTTTTTTTTAAACTTTTTATCGATTAATTATTTGACTAATCGATTAAAAAATCGTAAGTCGAGCTTATTACGATTGTTAAAAAGTTCCCCTCTACTTTATAATGAGTATTTTTACTGTAAACGACTTCAATATATTGATAGACGGCTTATAAGCCGTATTACTTGAAGACACGAAGGGAAATTTGAATATTTTTTTTCAATTAATTATTCGTTAATATTGGTATCTAACAACGGGCCATAAAAAAACGAGACGAGGGCTGTGTGTCTGACATGCCTGTATTAGAGCATAAATGCCTACTAGCATATTATAGTGTATTATTAGTGTATTTCATAATATAATAAATAGCGACCGGATTTATGTGCAAATGCATATTATAATATTATGCATTAAAATAATCTTTTTGAATTCTGATGATAATTGTCCCCGACTTAGAACATTCTTATTGAAATAAAGCTAATTATTCTACTTTGCATATTTGAACGTTTTTACCTTTTAAATGCGTATTTAATGCATATTTGTAGTTTCATAGTGCATATTATTATTTATAGAACATATAGGTACCTATATTTGTTTTTCGTCGTATTTTCATATTCACAGTCACACAATATCGATAAAATTCATTGCCAAGCATGAGATAAAATACCCATATGCGAACAGGGATGTAATTTTGTGTGAATGCTTTTTTTGGCCTGCCAACAATGATTATAAGCGCTGATATACCCAAGTGTTTTATCTTATATATATTTTATTATTATAAAGGGGTTTTGTACCCATATCATTTATTTACCAAGTTTAAATACCACTGTTCACTGGTATCAACAATATAAAAAAAGGTGGGTA
>NW_021774499.1:0-992 GCF_005508785.2 Acyrthosiphon pisum | reverse complement strand
TATATTTGAAAATATAAAAAACAGTAACTATACTATGAAGTTAACAATGAAAACACAAGTACTAAAAGAAAATAGTCAAAGAACTGATTATTATTACCGATAATTATGAAGTACTAAAATTAATTTATAAATATATAGGAAAATATATATTAAATATAAAAATTGACTAAACTGTGTACAAATCATGAGAAAAAAAACAATCAATAATTATAAATTATTATAAATTAATCGATTATAAAATATGTTAATAACATATTTGGTGACTGGTTAGCTAAACTTTACAAAATCATAATAATAAAAACGTACAAAGATTACATTTAGCTAAAAACAGAATAATATTATTAAACAAACGAATGTATAAGAAGTTGCCTATAGAGGCCCCTTAATAAAAAAATATTAAATAAAATATTAATATGACATAATAATATTATTAATAAAGAAAAAAGTATATATGTATAATTATAATTGAAATAGAGTTGTTTCATATGATGTTAGAAAAATGTAATACATTACCCCATTATATATTTTATGTTTACAGTTGTATTATGGGAAGGATGAGGAAAACTATTTCAAACCGTCAACCATCAAAATCAATAGTTTCAAACCGTCAATCATCAGAATCAATAGAATTAATTGAAATTGAAAGATTTAAAAAATGTTCTAAGACATTTATGATTAAGAATAATTTGGAATTTATAGACTATAAACAATTTTTAAACTATGCTTTAGATAAAATAATTTTAAAGTTGAAACAATCATGTCTGCAAACATCAATAAAATTCAATTTGAATGTAGAAAGTGTGTACGAACGAATAATTACACAAGAAGTGCAGAACATGGTATTTAAAACTTCTAATATACTTGCATGTAATTCATCTGATTTTAATAAAATATTAAATAAAATGATTAATAAAATATTAGTTGAGGTTGACACGTTTGTAAGCAAAAAATCCGGATGGTCACTTGTAAAAATAGATAGATTACAATTAAGA
>NW_021774498.1:0-820 GCF_005508785.2 Acyrthosiphon pisum | reverse complement strand
TAATGTAATCATTGGGTTTCGCTTCGATGTTTAAATAACGTAAATATATCGTAATATTTTGATATAAATTCGTTACGGCGGCGCTATCGTGTTTATAAACAACGACAGCAGCGACGCGAACGTCGTCACAACCACGACGGTGGCGCCAGGGTCACACCCACACGGCGGCTGCCTGTCGTCAATTTTTTTTTTTAGAGTCGAAGACGTATGTACAATGTACATTGTACATTGTACATATTACACCTCGCCGGGAATTTGCAGGTCACGCGTTTATAGGGACACGTTCACATGTAACATTATACATGTACCTATAATAAATTATATACACACACACACCATATAGATGTATATGTAAATGTACATCTCCGTATAAAATATTATAAAATTATAAAATCTTATATTATTAATGTTACCTTAAGCGATTTGTGTACAATGTTCTGTTTTCAGATGGATCCGCTTTTACTGTTCGTTCGTTTTACTTTTCTCCCAATATACTTCTGAAAGTTAATACTGCCCATTTGTGTCTATAAGTCCTTACAATGTTTATAAGTAAACGATGGGCTAAACATGCCCTTTAGTAGCTCTGAATGTTTTTGCATAAATAATGTAACTGATATCCCCCTAAACTTTCTTTGAGGATTCATAAATCATAATAATTACTAATTAATAATTAGTAATTATTATGATTAGTAATTATGAATGTAGTAACTATTAATAATATTAAACATTTAAAACTAGCTATAGTATACTAGCAAAACTATTAAGTGAAAACTTGTAATATCAAAATATAGCCGATAAAATGTTTTATTTCATGGGATAA
>NW_021774497.1:0-1459 GCF_005508785.2 Acyrthosiphon pisum | reverse complement strand
TTTTTTTAAATTTGGGGTCCATTTGCAATCATAATTTGTATAAAACTCTTTAAATATGTATCCTCTCTATCATATCATATGTTGAATGCCAACGAGTCAAACAGTCCAAAATTGGTAATTTAAGTTTTTCTTTTTTTATCAAATATATATAGGTTTGATTACGCAGTTTTCGAACTAATATGCGAACTTTATTTAACAGTTTATCTACACCACCATCTTTTAAGCTGTCTATAACTGCTATGTGATGGGATAAAAATGAAGTGGGAGGAGGTATGGAGTAATATGGGTGATATAGAGAGCGCAGGCGGAAGTGCGCAGTGGGCGGATGATTGTAAAAAGGAGGTGTGTTCGTTTTGGGTGATGTGTTTGTTGAAATTTTTATCCTATCACTGAATATTATCGATGTGTATTTTATTGACGATTCGTATTTGATTGTAAAATATGTATATATCCACTTACCTCGTGTTATGGCGAGTGTAGTATGTAGATCTTCACAGCTCGTTCTTAATTGGGGTGAGTCGATGCACGTTTATTAATACTTTTCGATTCAGACTACAATATCCTATCACAATTAAGTATACATTTCCTTTAGTACGCAGTGTCAGCTTTCAATGCTTATGTTTGAACACTTCCCGCAGGTTTTTATAAGGATATACTGGATTTTGATATTATAGTGGGATAAGAATAGTTTGGATTATGACATTTATTAACATTTTCCTTTTTATGTTCTCATGGGTGTTTTTTTTTTAGGTGACATCGCTGGTGTATGTATTTTATTCTGTTTGCTTATGTACCTGAGGTTAATATCTCTTTAAGAGCAATGGAGCCGGAGTATCAGAATAAATCCTGTCCGCTTCAAAACTCGAGATTCATTAACTGCAGGTGCACTCTGATGATTCAACGCCAATAATGGACGATAAAACGTCAGGCAGTGCCCAAAGCGTGATTTATTGTATTTTGGACAATGCCTATATATTTGATGTTAATCTCTCTTTAAGAGTAGTGGAGCCGGATTATCAGGATGAATCCTGTCCGCTTCAAAACTCGAGATTCATTAACTTCAAATACACTGATAGTCCAACGTCGGAACGATGTAGTATCAGGCGGCGCCTATAACGTAGTTTGTTATATGGGTCTTACAGATCTGCCTATGTATTTGATGTCAATCTCTCTTTAAGAGTAGTGGAGCCGGATTATCAGGATGAATCCTGTCCGCTTCAAAAACCGAGATTCATTGACTTCAAATACACTCTGATGTATCAACGTTGAACCGATGAAGCATCAGGCGGCACCTATGTCGTAATTTGTTGTACAGTCGTTGGAGATATGCCTATGTATTTGATGTTAATCTCTCTTTAAGGGTAGTGGAGCCGGATTGTCAGGATAAATCCTGTCCGCTTCAAAACCCGAGATTCATTAACTTCAAATACACTCTGATGTATCAACGTTGAACCGTTGA
>NW_021774496.1:0-720 GCF_005508785.2 Acyrthosiphon pisum | reverse complement strand
CGAATTGCGGACATAATGAGAAGCGTATGGAATCAGGTATGTAAACAATCTACTGTTGATTGCCGACCACGTTGGTAGCGTAGGTAACTGAAGAACGGAAAATATAGTTAGACCCCCGAGCCCCCCGTGTTAGTTGTAAGTGAGTACTGATTTTGGAGACACAGTCGAATTATAAATGCCACACTTAAATAGAAGGGGATTTTGTAATAAGGCCTGGCTCGTTTCGAAGGCGGGAAATTTTAAAAGTCCAGTTTCAGTGTCTAGAAATCTCCCATGGCCCATGAAAATCGACAATTCAATGATACCATCCCCCAGCTAAATTCGAAAACCTGCATTTTAGAGTGTCTAGCAAGTCAGTCATCGCCCGTCTAAGATGAAAAAAAAATAAGCAATCCACCTGCGGCGGATAGAGTGGTATGAGCCGTCGCATGTCCGGTGCTTTTTCTTATGTAAAAAGTGTAAAGTCGAAAACCATGTTGTGTCGAAAACCATGAGTGTCTAGCAAGTCAAAATCGATTACCTAACTTTCAAGTTAGTCACCTAGGTAGGCAATCTGACTTCGTTGGATCGCAGACAATATGCTACAGCAAATCAGGTAGGCAATCCACCTGCGGTGCATTGCAGACCCGACGACGAACGGCTATAAGTGAAAACACTATCACACAACGGCTGAGACACTATTGAGCATAAAACACCTTTTTAGCGATACGATTGAGCTAA
>NW_021774495.1:0-1667 GCF_005508785.2 Acyrthosiphon pisum | reverse complement strand
TTTTTTTTAAAAATTAAAAAAATTTTCAGAAACATTTTTTTAGACAAAGAAGTTTATTAAATTTCCAAGATAGCCATTTTGTTGATCACATGTTTTAAAAAATTTCAGAAAAAAAAATATTAAAATTTAATGAAAATCGCCCAAGTAATTATTATTTTTAATTTTAGCCAAAAATCAGCGTTATTGTCATAATTAACATGCGAATCGTATTTTGCTAATGCCGTATGCATAGGTAACATAACTATTATTCTTAGAAATTCAAAATAATAATTAAGTAGCTTTAACTTGAACAATTTTCATTAAATTTTAATATTTTTTTTTTTTAAAACTGTTTTAAAAAATACGATCAACAAAATGGCTAACTTGGAAATTTAATAAACTTATTTGTCTAAAAAAATTGTTTAATAATTTTTGAATTTTTGAAAAAAAAAATAGAATACTATGCTATTCAATCTGAATTTCCATACTTATGACTGTAGAGAAAACTGTATTTAAATATATTGATTTTTCACGGAGATACTAAGGGTGATACGGGACTTCTAGGATATGCGTATATAGAGTTAATAAAAACCGCGTAAATGCCGGACAAACTTATGTTGGCGCCCGCGGTTCGACTTTGAATTTATTCACGGCCCAAACAAGTTTACATAGGCGTATACTTTGCGTCACTTACATATTTATTATGTTCGATGTTAAACTCTCGACATCGCAGCTCCCTGTCTATATTTTATAATTCGTGTCCATACGCATAAATCAGACGATTGACAAAATATCGCACATAAACAATATAATTTTATATTATAATACCTATTTTAGTTTATTGGGGGCGTATACGAAACGGTTTTTAGTTTTTTACCGAGAGAGCTAGTGATAAACGTTTTTCGCGTCATATATTATAATGATATGCTTTAATAAAATTTATCTCTTCCAAGACTTGCACTATATAATATATATAATTATAAGCTCCAATATATTATATAAAATCATATATTGTGTTTTGATATGCCACAGCTATATCCGTCCCGTATCCAGATAAACGTTTGAAATGTTGCGTGCACCTACGCAATGAGTGACAACGATTTTGCAATGTAATATAATATTATTAAACATTTTCATGGACATGCAAAATTCACCTTCATATCTAGCTGCAATGAGGAAAAACGTTTTTGCTATAGTGCGTCAAGAAGGGCAACCGACATTATTCCTAACATTTAGCCCTAGTGAATCAACTTGGATTGATTTATTGAATATTCTATACAAGCTACGTTACTCTAAAACATTACCTGACGACACTGAACTAACTTATGCTCAAAAATCAGATTTATATCGACAAGATCCTGTTGTTTGTGCTAATTATTTTGACCACAGGTTTAGAGCACTTTTCAAATTGATTAAATCAAAAAATGTAATTTTCAAATAACTCAGTGTAAAGCATTTCTTTTACCGGGTTGAATATCAGCATAGAGGAAGTCCACATGTACACATGCTATTGTGGTTAGACAATTCACCCGTTTTTGACCCAGCCAAACCGGAAACTTTTGGTGCCTGTGTAAAGCTAATTAACAAATACATCAAGTGTATGGTAGACGATAGCAGTCCTGTCCATGAGTATTTACATAAAAATACTCATAAACATACACACACTTGTTACAGGACTGACAAAGATA
>NW_021774494.1:0-803 GCF_005508785.2 Acyrthosiphon pisum | reverse complement strand
TATACATTTTTAAAAGATTGGGGAAAAAAATACATAGTAGATTTTTTTTAATAAGCAATTGAAATTCAAATTTTAACAAAATTAGATATTGAAACAAAGAATAAATATTTTAGTTATCTTATTGTAACTCACAAATATTATTTGTGTAGACAAATTACCCCGTTTTACAGTAAGTCAGTAGTCACTCAAAAGTTAATTATATATCGTATAGGTATTATATAAATATGTATACAATATATAGTGTACCTATACTAGATATGTATACCTATATTAACTATTAAAATAATTAAAAATAATGCATCTTATATTTTTAGTAAAATTAATTCAACCTACTGTTATTACTGTTTTAGATTGTAGTACTAGCAATATAAATATTTCTTAAAATTTGCTTAGTGATATTACAGACTTATATCCCTATCCTTGCTCACAATAAACGTTTTTCGAATACAATGGTTATTATTATAATTGAATTCAAATTTAAGGCTGTTGAAAGCATACTATTTTAAGAGGTCGGATTTACTAAATATTCTATGTCCACCGGTGAGTGATGTTTGCTGTGTTTGTAGTGACTGATCATTAGTGTGCGTGAGTTTATTGTTTTATTAGTATAGGTTAGACCAAATACATTTTTTTTTTCAAAATTCACATTTATTTTAGTGTTACTAAGAAAATTCGAAATTCCATTTCATAAATAATCTAGAAAAGAGAATAAGGAATTCAAGTGATTCTAGTGAATCTAGTTGGTACTTTGGGGGGTCAAAAGTGAAAATTTCCCAATACTTTTCAAAAGCGGCAGGAAAAAC
>NW_021774493.1:0-1007 GCF_005508785.2 Acyrthosiphon pisum | reverse complement strand
TTTTACTATCAACAGTTTTAAAACAAATATGTGCACACAATTAAGTGAATTTGATCGAACGATAATTTTTCAACTAAATATGAAAAATAAATGGAAACGAAGCAAAGCGGTTTATCAGCTTAGTCAAATCATATTTTCGCATTGCGTATTGCATAATTTGGGCCCCACTGAATAGGTAGCTACTGTTTGGTAAAATTATACGTTTCAGTTAAAATTAACTGTCACTGTTTTTCATTTATTTTTTACCATTAAAACTAGAATGTCCAGTGTCCGTTACATTGCCATCAGAGATAAACCGAAATGCTGAACTGTCTTTCGCATTTTTCAATTTATTTAAACGCACAGTACCCGTTTCAAACGGTCAGATAATAGTGTATGGTATTTTAATTTTACGAATACCTTGTACGGTCGTTAACAAACTGATAAATTCCAATTAAATTTCTCGACTACATATTTCGACCTTTTTTATACATAATTGTAACTGTACGTGCTGTGCCTAACGACGCGACGCACACGCTAAGTCCATTTAGTAGGAATAATAAAATAATATATAAATATAATATTATGTACACCAAAGCGATCGATATTATTATGATATACCAATGTGGCATGTCGATGGTATTATGAGTTTGAGAGACCGCGTGCTAAATATTACTCCCGGTTCTATTGTTGAACATAAACGCGAGTCATTGTTTCTGTTTTTTTTTTTTTGTCCGCTGTTGTCCGCCTTCCATACTGTTTATTGGCGCGCTAATGAAAAACCGAATTACGAACGGCGGCCGTAGTGGTGTTTAGCGAATCGGTTAGTATAACCATCACGGTGTTGAGCTTACCAAACTATATGTATATTATATTATCATATAGATATAACGTTGTAATCGAGTTAAATTAGTTTACAGTAAGTTCTATGTAGTATCGTATTGTTTTATATTCCGGTCTATGACTTCGGCGGCGCATAACCGACTTAATTAAATAGTATGTTAAATGTTTATAGGGTCGGCGGCCCG
>NW_021774492.1:0-1488 GCF_005508785.2 Acyrthosiphon pisum | reverse complement strand
CCGTCCCGAAAACCTACAATACATACAGCTAATGGCCTTAGTTGCCGGGCTTAAGACCAATAAAAAAAAAAAAAAGAGGACTAAAAATTAATTTTGGCTACATTATACTCGTGGATCAAAAGAAAACAACTACATAGATTTTCACTGGAAGTTACGCTGGGGAATTAACTAAAAATTATGGTGCACAAATTTCTTCCGTCAGCGTAGATAGATCGTATTGTTCATTATAAATTCAGAAAATTGTCGGAACTTCAAATACGCATTTTTAGTTGAATTTTTGAGGCCTAAAAATTCAAATTGAAGTTTCAATGTATTGAATTTTAATTTCCTTATAGATTCCTTATTATAGATAATAATAATATAAGCCATGAAGTATACTTTTTTGGATTGAAATTTGTTTCAAACAAATCCGACGTGAATTGAACAGTTTTAATTTTTTTTATTACTTAAGTTACAAAAATTATTAAAATATAAACAGTGAGTTATGACATCTACATCTGGACCATAAATGATGTCGCTTTGATATTTTTTGTACATCTACTGATAATTAATACAACTCGATGAATCGAACTACGTATTCTGATTTACCGATTTGTAATTTACTATTCTGGCTTATTAACATTAGTGTATTATAGTAAGTTCTAGACAAACGATTTACAGAAAATATTATGTCATATTCACATTTGCCTTCACATGCAACAAAATATAACAGACGTAGTACATAATAATAATTATTATAATATTATAATAATTATTTTTTAATTATTATAAGGATGTAGCGAGATTGCCTATACACATCGCTGTTCGATGAAATTATTTTCATTGGAATGTTCTGTCATCGGATGAAAACACATCAATATAGTAAGTTGTCGCTCACATACTTATTTTATTTAAATTTATTATATTGTAACGTTGTGTAATAACTCAAAAAAGGGGCGAATAAAGTTTAAGATAATAATATAAATATAAATAAGACGCCTGTCAATAGTTATATTAGAATTACCTGATTTAAGCCATTACCTTCCTCCTGATGATCGTCGGAGGGCTCTCAATGAGGTCGCGATTCGAGAATATGATCAAATACACCGTACAGTAAGGTTGTAAGCAAATGATTTTACTGCGTGATACCAGCGATCAACACAAATTATTGTACCAAAAGTCTTACCTGACTCGCAGCCGTCCCTGGGCTATGCTGTATCAGTTTTAGGTGACACGAAATAATATTTAAAATTAAACAACTCGAAATAACGAACACGCACTGATTATTGCTCAACACAAGGAGTCCAGTTGCCGCTCGTAGAATTCGGTGTAGAAAATTTGTGGTTTGGGTGCTGTTAGCCGTCTGGTGCTCATGCACTCGAGAGGGTTTGTTGACGAGATGACTGGTGCTCGTGCACTCGGTGGCTGGTGCTCATGCACTACTGAGAGGTACGATATACGGCTATGCTGACCAGAGAGTGTTAGGCGGATTTTTCAAAGGGTTATCGT
>NW_021774491.1:0-913 GCF_005508785.2 Acyrthosiphon pisum | reverse complement strand
AAGACATTATCCGTAACATATCTATATATATATAAAAATGGATACACAAATGTATAACAATTCATCAATTGAGAACAGCTGGTCCGATTTGGCTCAATTTTTTTTTAAGATGTTCGTAACTGCCAGGAGACGGTTTTTACGAAATAAAATTTTAGGAAAATCCACCGGAAAGGTAGGAAATCTCAAATCTGTATGTGAAAAATACAACAGTGGCGCAACAGTGCATTATATTATATTGGTTGCTATTGGTTAATCGGGCATGTTTGTTGATTTCATATAATATAAAAATGAATCGCAGAATGTGTTGCGAAGCGCAATAGTTCTACTGTACGTGTGTTGTGACTGAACTCCTCCTAAATGGTTAGACCGATTTGAATGAATTTTTTTGTATGCGTTTGCGTTTATTCATCTGATTTTAATACGGTTAGGTTAGGTTAGGATTTTGTATTAATTGATTATATCAATCCACCATAGGTAGAATACGACTACTTGGTATAACTTTGATACTTAGAGTTAAATCATACACTAACGTACATACAGCACGAGGTCCGCGATCTACCGCAAGTAGTTTGCCTACCTGATAATATACTGCTGCGAATCAGAATTTTTATTCCGGACAACGGAAAAGTTAAGATTAATTTTGAAACCATACACCGAATATTAAATAACGAATTGAACAAAGTTTGAGTCACATATAGTTGGTACACTTAATGGGCAACGAATTATATATAATATCATTAACATGTTATAATTTGATATTTAAACCAGATAATATATTATTATAACAAACAATAAATTATCGTTTAATCTATAAATTCTTAGTTTTTTATCAAACTGCATTCACAAATTATTGTTATAAAAATCTGAATATGTATAAATTACATCCATGCAGTGGCGGACTAGCAAGGGATGC
>NW_021774490.1:0-1012 GCF_005508785.2 Acyrthosiphon pisum | reverse complement strand
GGCTAACTCACACTGCCTATATGATTTTTCATTTAAATTTTACATTGTTTTTTATTCAATCCAGATGTCAAGATTTTTTATGGAATATAGATTTTTTTATTAATAAAAGATTGATTAATTTTTTTAAGGAAAGATTAATTTATTTTTTGATCTGGCAGCTAACTTCAGGTAGCCCTTATTACGATTTTTTATTTTAATTTTTCTCTCTTATTCAATCCAGGTATCGAGATTTTCTATGAAATATAGATTTTTATTAAATAAAGGTTTTTACGGAAAATTTATTGTTTTTATGAAATATAGATTTTTATTACGATTTTTTAATTTAAATTCTCTTTGTTTTTTAGACGTGTTTTATTGGAAATAGATTGTTTTAAATATAGACTTCAAAACATTTGCAGCCTATTCCTTCATTGCAAAAAAATTTAAAAGAATTTAGATCCGGGGGCCTAACTACACGCGAAAATCTGCATTCATTAAAAAAACTGTATTTGATAAAAAAAATCATTAAAAAACTATATTTGATAAATAATCATTAAAAATCTATATTAAATAAAAAAATCGTTAAAAAACTGTATTTAATAAAAAATCTATATTTGATAAAAAAAAATAATTTAAAAACTATATTTGATGATAAAAAACATTAAAATATCTGTTTTTTAATGATTTTTTTTATTAAATACACATTTCTTATTAAATATAGATTTTCACAACAAGATCATGTTATCAACGTAATACAATGTTATTTTAGAATATTATTTCTATGTTTTGACTCACAGTTTTTCAATTTTAATCATGGAAAAACGTTAAAAGAACAATACCTACATAGATAATTTTAAAAAATTTTATATTCGAAACGTTATTCTGCGTGTTTTCTTAAGGAAATTGTGAATTGTCGTCACCGAATTAACTCTAAGAACGTCTGTTCTGTTTATTCGCTTGTTAGTTTCTTTGCTTTAAGGTCATAATATAAACGATATATGTATCATAATATGGTGCCCTGAAAGGGCCTTTT
>NW_021774489.1:8607-8758 GCF_005508785.2 Acyrthosiphon pisum | reverse complement strand
CTACCTAGATCTAATATAACAATAATAATAATATTCACTGATTTATATGTACCAGCTAATAGTGTAGACATGAAGTATATACCTAAATTTTATTTCATAAGATTTAACCAAGGATATACCTATTAGGTACCTATACATTATACATTATACA
>NW_021774489.1:5929-8507 GCF_005508785.2 Acyrthosiphon pisum | reverse complement strand
AGTATTTAACTTAAATACATACCTATGTAAATATATTATTAATGTATATATTGGATGCCTACCCATTTAATTTACTTACGCCTACAACCTACCTATATCTACTTTTGATTTAATAAGTCAAGGGGTAGCACCTCTGCTACGACTAAGAGGCAGTTCGTCGATGCCGTTCTGTATGCCGCGGTCATTGCGAGTAGAGGTGGCCTTTGCATACTGCCTAGTTTTTTAATTGTTTTTTTCATTTTCGCACCGTTTGACCATATCTCGGCCGCATACGTTAACCTCGGCAGGAACACCCCCTTGTATAGCGTCCTTGAGGTCATTTGGCTGACGCCCCAGTTCGCCGAGGTTAGGGTCCTTAGCCTACTGTATAGGCTTTTCGATTAATCAGCCAAGGTTTCAATGTGACACCAATATCCTTCTCTTGGGTCCAGCACTACTCCAAGATAGCGTACAGTACCTGCGGCTACTATCCTCGGAGCCGCTTCATCCGTGCCAAAACCTACCGTGTATCCTGACTTCACTCCTCCCTTGATTGACATCACCTGTGTCTTTAGAGGGGAGAAGGATAAATTGTAGGTGTCAGCCCATTTCTTAATCTTATCAAGATACTTTTCCGTTCTTGATACCACCGTTTCATGCCTAGCCGCTCCTACCAGGAGGGCGATGTCATCCGCATACGCAATGGACTTTGATATTGTCCTCAGTTGGTAACGATAAAAGCTCAGACATAGCAATTTTCCAGAGGGTTGGACCCAACTGAGAGCCCTGGGGACATCCTCTCTTCAGTTTCTTCTCGTACTTCCTACCTTCCAGCGTTAGTTGTGCCCACCTGTTGTGGAGGTACGACTCAGTCATCCGTAACGTTCTTTGTGAGGCACCAATTCTTTCAAGCTGTTTCAGCAATGGGGTCCAGCTAACGTTATCAAACGCTCCCGTTATGTCGAGAAAGGTGCCCATGACGTGCATACTCTTCGACTCATGGGTCCATCGGTACATCGTTTTGATTGCCGTGATGGTCGATTTTCCTTGAACGAAGCCGTGTTGCTCTCCTATGCTGTTCAGGTTTGTCTCCTTTACCATATCCCTAATGATGGAGGTTTCTAATGCCTTACCAAGGACCGGTAGCAGGCTTATTGGTCTGTAGGCTCCGGTGGTTGCCGGGTCTTTGTTCCCGCCTTTGACTATGACTATTATATTCGCTCTTCGCCAACCAATGGGGAAGTAGCTTTCCTTTAGCGCTTTGCTGTATAGTCTCGTTAGTGATATCCCTATTACCGGCCATGCCTTTCTTATTATCTTGGCGTTCATGCCGTCCAGTCCGGGTGCTTTTTTCGGTTTGATTCGCCATATCGAGGGCTTGACCTCAGGGAGAGTGGGGGTTTCCACTCGTTCATCCAGCGGCCCGAGGAATTCAACACTTTCATCGTTTATCTCGTCTGGGGCAAAGGCATTCAATAGTAATTCTGCTGTATCCTCAATTGTTTCAGTATAGGTGCCATCTGACCTCCGTAGATTGGCTTGTACGGTATTTGGGGGGGCGCCCTTTCTCTTAGCCCACCTGAAGGCTTTGCCCCAGGGGTTCGTATTTAGGTCTCCTGCCAGGGCTCGCCATGTAGCCATTTTCGATTTTCTGATTTCAGAGAGGTATCTATTTCGGTGTCCTCTATACACCTCAGGCTCGCCAGTTCTCTGGCCAAGTCTCCGGGATCTTTCCAGTGCCTTCTTAAGTTCTGTTAGCCTAGGGGACCACCATATTTGTCTGCCTTTAATCTGGTTATGCGGCTTGGTACGCGGGATGCTTATGTCCGCGGCAGACTTTAGGAGCGTTATCAGTCCGTCCGCATGGCTATCAATCGTCCGTTCATCGACGTTTCCAACATTCATCGTTAGGTAGGCTACCATTTTATTCCAATCCGCCATGCTCGTATTGTACCTTATGGGTCCAGGTTCTGGGCGCGACCTTGTTATCGCGACTTTGTAGCTTATCACCCGATGATCACTATCTGTCCAGTCAGTCACTCGGCCCATCATGCTGTTCGTGGCAAGGGTGACATCGATGTTGGATGTACCCATACCAGGTCGATCGTAGGTGTTGATCGTACCTCTTCTGTTCACCGTGTGAAGCAGATAATCTTCAACCAGGTCTTCAACCTGACGCCCCCTTTCATTACTCTCGGGGGAGTGCCAAAGAGTTGAGTGGCCATTAACGTCAGCCCCGACTACAGTTCTGACTTCCAAGTCAAGGATCGGCCGTAGTTGTTCAATAACTATTAGACGACATTCTGCGAGTTTCAATTCTCCAAAATGTCTCTCAGTGCTCTATTGTGCGCTAGTACGCTCGGTACTAGAGTATGGTTCCATTGTCTGGGATCCGTATACCGTTGGTGATATACTTAGACTTGATAAGGTGCAGAACAGGTTTTTGAATAATGCTGGGTACTGCCTAAACATTTCTCATCCACCCCATGACTATCAACCAATAAATGATATTTTATGTCTTGAGTCACTATCAGTTAGACGTCAGACACATAGTTACCGTTTTATTTCTGGGCTACTAAATGGGAAAATTGATGCACCT
>NW_021774489.1:2938-5722 GCF_005508785.2 Acyrthosiphon pisum | reverse complement strand
TTTTGTTTCACCATATTATTGGTTTTTGCTGTCTCACTATTTTAATACTGTTATATGTCTACTATTTTAATATGTTATTTAAATTTGTTATTATTTGTATGTAATTACTTTGTATAAAAGCCGATTGGCGTTAATTATTATAAATAAAAAAATAAAAAAAAAATAAATAAACACGTTAGTGGCTAGGGAGTACTTGAAGTAGGAAGATACGATTATCATCTTCTGTTCCCTTGAGCCTATACTGACCGCGACAGTGTAGTCTGACTTGTATTGCTCAAGACTGAGGGCCTGCACCTCTCCGTTCATTATAATGATGGCAGCTCCAGCCTTATTGCCCGAGTGGATTTGCCGGTAGGTTTCAAAGCCGACAACTTTTCCGTATGCTATAACTGGTTCCTGTAGCAACACTATGTCCGCCTTGTTAGCTCTACAGACATCAGCTAACTGGTGGCTTGCAATCCTAAGCTTGTTAAGATTGTGCTGGACTATACGGATTGACTCAGTCATTGTTGACCAAAGTCCGTGCGCCTGAGGAGGCTTCTTGCTGCCTGTCCTCTGGCCTTGCACGTTGTGCTGGACGATTTGTGTGGACCCTTGCAATTTGCACACTTTATGGTTTCATTTTTGCAAGTTCGGGAATCGTATGTTCCTGCACAGTTTCTGCACGTCACGGTTTTTTGTTCGCACCTGGCTGCCGTGTGGCCGTATTGCTGGCAATTGTAGCACTGGGGCAGTGAACTGTGCACCTTGCACCTGCACCTGGTCATGCCTATGTACACAGACTTATTTTCTATTTTGGGGATGGCGCTTGGCGGCACTTCAATCACCCAATGTACCGCATCCCCATTTCGTGGGCCTAATTTATGAAGTGGTTTATGCTACCCGTATCCTCGGTGGTCAGGTTTAGTTCTGGATTTTGTTCCTGGAGACATGTTGTCAACTCATCCTGAGACATATTACTATCTACGTCGTACAGTATAACGCGTGGTCTCTTTGGGCTAAGCTCGATTACGTGATCGAGGGCCCTCATCACCTCCAACGTCTTTGCATCGTCAGGTATTACAATAAGAGACTGGCCGCTGACTATAGTCTTGGCTCTAGGGTTTTTCATTTTCGACCTTACCGTTTCCCATACCCCGGCCTTGGCGGCAGTTATTGTCAAGTCCTTGGGAATTTCGAACATGAACCTAGACGTGGCCTTGATACTCTTGCTTTTTGCCTGTTGCTCTTTTGTGACCGCCTTTTTCGTTTTTGGAGCTTCGATTGTAACTGCGGTTGTAATCCTGTCCTTAGGTGCGCTCGCAGTTTTGGCCGCATAGGACGTATTAGGTACAATAGTCTGGCTTCGGGCTGGTCTAGCGTTCTTCAACGTTTCAATCTCAGCCTTAAGGCTGCAGACCTCGTTATTTTTGGCGTCAAGCTTCTCAATGAAGCATGTGAGGCTCTCTTTTTGGGTGTCCTCCTTGCCCTTTATTTCTCCCCTTAGTCTGCTGTTTTCGTGTGTAAGACTTAATGCGACTACCCTGAGTCTATTGAGCTTGCTAGTCATTTTTTCGGACGTTTGGACGCCCAATTTTTTCCCTTTCTCTATCAGTACGGTCTGCTCCAACCAACCCAAGAGATCATTGATTTCGCCTGACTGCCTGGACAGTTTAGGCATCTTTGCCTCCACCTCCACGCCACCTGGCGAGGGTGGGCCGCGCTTTTGGCTAGTACCCGCGATTACCATGTCACCACATTCGTTATCGTTTGTGTGATCAGTGATATCTTCATTATCAGCGCCTCCCCTCAATCTCAGAGGAGCGAGGTCGCAGTGTCTGTTATCACAGTTGTTCAAGTCCGTTATCATATTCTCCGAGTATTCCAGTTTCGTGTTCAATTGCGCATTTCCAGAGCTACCGATGTCGACCGATGTGGCGAGCTCACCCACACCTGCCGGATCTGAGGGTTCCGACGCCTCTGTATCAGTATCATCATTATTCTTTGTTTGTGTTTTCATGTTAATTATTGTTGGGTAGGGGGGGGGGGGCTGCCCCTGGTAGCCCTACACCCTCTGGCCGCCGATCGGGCTAGGTCGGCGGTTGCATGTTCTTGCCAGGGGTTAGAAGTCCGGAGTCGGCCTGCTCCGGACAGTTTTTGAACGCCTCTTAGCGCTGGACATATGTCCGGTCGGGCGGGGTCACCACGGCAAGGTGGGCGATCGTCGACCCCGTATGACAATTGACAGTATATAATTGTAGCTCGTAAAATATTTAGTTATTGTCAGTTGTCACTACTCGAAACGTATTACGCGTATACCTAATATCTAATAAGTAATAACGATTTCATTATCGGCCGGACGCATTTTCGGCGTGACGACACGGACTACTATATTATTCTATTATAGTGTTATACCGGCACAATTAATGCACTGAAAACAACCTAAACTTTTTCGATTGCCAATGGAAATAATGTTGCTAATGCTAACCGTATTCTCGCAATATCTATTGATACACATATTATAGCGGATAGCCTATAGTGGCTCATTACAAATAAGTTTAAGATTTAAATCATAATAACAATATTTGAAAATAAAAGTAACCAAAACTTTTACGGAAATGTATGACAAAAAACATTATTTGAATTTATGTATATAATATCGTTTGAAATATGTTGAACCAAATGTTAGCAGAAGTTATTTGTAAAATATTACTTTAATATGCCTGTACAATTTTCACTATCATATTAAAAATAAACACAATCATAAAATTAAATTTATTGTTTCCAAAAAACAATATTAGTCCT
>NW_021774489.1:0-897 GCF_005508785.2 Acyrthosiphon pisum | reverse complement strand
AGTCAATTTATGTTTCTCACAAAAATTTTAAGATTCAATAACGCTATGTGCACGTTTTCGTACGTGGCTAACTGTTTTTGTTTTGTTTTTGTTATTAAGAATATTATATACCTATCTCCATTTTTAAATTTTACGACGTCGCCTAAATCTTTATTAGACTTTAATTGTTTATCTCTACCAAATCGCATTTTTAATTCATAATTAATACCTGATCAAAATTATAATATTTTTCGATTTCAGATACGATATTGTAATCTGAAGGACTATTTATTAATTCACCATGTACTTCTTTAACGTTTTTATTAAAAATTACTGTTGTTTCGAATTTTTGCATAAAATTATCATAACTTTCGTCTTTTATTTCATTAATGTTATACATACGAGATAGAGCATCGACATTGGTGTTTAATTTACCCATTTTGTAGACTATTTCATAATCATATTGCTCTAACTCTATACGCCGTCTAGCCAATCTAGATAACGGGTCTTTTAAATTAAATAACCATGACATGGGCCTATAGTCCGTGAGCACGGACGTACATACAGGACTGGTCACGGGCGCTCTTTACTGTATAAGCCTTCAGAAAATTAGTGTCACGCTTGTGGGCCCACTATGGACTATGCTGACATCTAGCGGATAATAATGCAACTAGTCGTTTATTTCAAAATACATTTTATTTCCATATTATTTACTCAATGATTTCCATCAACATTTATAATATTGTGTATATCTTCTACATCCATGTTATAAATATATTAAACCTTTTTATTTACATAAAATGATTTCCCTCCAAAAATTATACCTTAATGTATTAATTTGCATAATATATGATATATTATATGTAAAATAAAATATAGATGAATTATTCAGCATTCCACATTATTTTGTTATTATTT
>NW_021774488.1:6703-7943 GCF_005508785.2 Acyrthosiphon pisum | reverse complement strand
CTTAATCTATTACAATATATTTCATTTTATGCATTACATATATGATATATATATGTCTTTAAGTATTTTCCCAACATCCTATTAATAATATTTAATTTACTTATAATATGTATATTCCTCATTATGATATTTTTTTTTATTATTCGTTATCCCTTACTATTACTTTAATAATAAAAATTAACCCTAAATTTTCCTTTTTTTTTTTCTCAATTCCTATATTCATTTGTATTATAAATTTTATTTCCATTCATTATATTTTTTTATTATCGAGTGCTTTTATCTTATCTATTCAATCCAAAATTCGTTAATACATTTTAACTTAACTAATAATATCCTTATATATTCTATACATAAAATGTTTTTCGTTAATTCTTATAATAATCTTAAGTAAATTTTACTCCTAGTTCGTTAGTTCATATTGATTATTTATATTTTATTTCTTATTTTATTACTTTTTCATATTTATTTAATTTTACTCCTTTATACATTATTTTATTTTATTTTATTTTATTGGGGGTGGTACATCCTCCCCCTCTATTTGTACTTCTACTTTGTTCAATTTATTCATTTTTGGTTCCCTTTTAGTTTTTTCTGAACAAAATCTATTTTTACGAATGCAGGGGCGGCTCCAGGGGCCGCCCTCCCCCCAACGCCCGTATTTATAAAAATATATATTGTTAAAATAAATGCATATTAAATATTGTCATATGGAATATATGGGCCATAGAGGTATGACGGTGTATACGATGTACCTGCTGGGTAAATGGAATAAAAATAGACGACTTGAATTTGTGTTGTAAAAATGTTTGTTTTCTTTTTGTTAAAGATTTTGTGAAATTATAACTTGCCCCCCCCCCCCCCTAACCAAGGCTCTGAAGCCACCCCTGTACGAATGGGTACCATTTTATAATATGGTTGCCTCAACGTGGTTAGTTTGCACTTATACGTTATATATATAAAAATTACTAACATTATTGAGAACACTATTAATCCCAGTGTTAAATATAATAAATAATTACGCGTATTGCTGACTTCTAGCTGTCCTGATTGTTTTAGTAGTTCACTATCAATTTCACTTTGTATATAATCTAGTGAATGTGCTATTTCATGATTTTTTTCTAATTTATGCGCATCCTGCTTAATTATTAATCTAGGTAGCTTTACATCTTTGATCTTATTAGGTATCGTATATATTATATTTCTCGATCAGGTATGAAATTTACGTAATATTTAGATTTTA
>NW_021774488.1:2603-4542 GCF_005508785.2 Acyrthosiphon pisum | reverse complement strand
TAGTACCACCACCAAGACACGGCCCCCTGCCCGTACAGTCAAAACCATTTCGTATATTGGTTCCTCATTGCCACTGAAACGCACCAACCTTTCCTTACCGGTTGTGTCTGTTGTTAAAAGTGCATTAATTTCCTCGCTCCTACAATTACATATTTGCATTAATAAATCGATTTTCTTTTTTTTTTTTTTCTTCTTATAGTTTACGTTAATTACTTCCACCATTATGATATTTGTTAATATTCTATAATATAATAATTATGACTAATTTAAAAATAATTCTTTTCATATTTCTTATTTTGTTATCATTACACTCTTGTTACATTTACATTTGGGTTATCGAGTCCTTCTGTTTCTGTATAACGAGATTCGTTTTCGATTTTACATTTATATCTTATTGTTCCTAAAACGGTTATAGATACTATTAGAGTTACTATTAATATTACTGCTATTATCTTGTTTTTTAGTTCTTTTGATTCTTCCTTATCCGAATTATTATCATTCTTATCAACACTATTATTAGGTTTACTTTTTTCATTGAAATTATTATTACTAATATTACTTTTACCAATATTATTATTATCTAGCATGGTTTTATTTTGTATGTTTTCAAATATTATTGAGCCATTATTTGCGACCATCGTAACGTTTTGCCTCCCCTTTTTAATGTAATTTTTGTATAACATTTTAAATTAATTATCCGTAGGTATCGGAGTTGTTCTTGGTCTATTTTTAATCATTCTCCTTAAAATTGCGTCTACGACTTGGGTCGTTGTCTCTGGTAACTGATTATTTGCTGTAACTATTATTATTTGTCCACTACTACTCCCTTTAGTTCCTAATTTTTCTTCGTTTCCCCCTATTAAATTTATTTCACACATTTTTTTCGAAAAATATGACCTAGGTTCATTTATTACCCAATCCATTTTGATATCGTCGTAAAAATATTACATTTTATTCGAATAGCTGTTACATTGTTACCTACTTATGTAATCAAAATTTGGCATGTAAAATTCGTCGTCAATTTCTAACGTTATATTATAGGAATTAAATTCGCCTTTGAATTTACTTATCATAATTTTACCTACTACGTCCGCTTCCGTAATTACTTCTCCGATCGTCATTGAAATTATAAACCTATAATGTTAGTTTTTATTTAAATATTTTGCTCAATAATTTGTAGTGTTAGATTTTGCCATGCTATATTAGTTTGTATTTATTTACTAGAAACTGTATCGCCTCGTTATTTATTTATTCTAATCATAACTAACTCTTAGTTAATTTAAACTAATTTCCTATACTATTTGTACATCATTAATAATTATTCAATACTTATAATAGCCTATTTCATATATTCGTCTGTATACTTCAATAACATTTCCGGTTCCGGTACATAATTCATATATTCGACCAGATCCTTGCAACACTGTATACCTAATTTCCCTTTCCTTTTCGACATATCATATAAGAAAGTCGCGAGGCTTTGTGTAATACTTTTGATTTCACTTTCCGAAAATGGTTCGCTTAGCTGTTTATTTGCTACTTCTATATAACCAGGTAAACAATTTGGTACATTACCGCCGCCTACTGGACTTGTATCGTGTTCCCCATGTAAAATTGCAATGTCCAAATTGACGCAAAACAACAGACTCTTACTCCTATAATTAAAATATTTTGTTACTTAAATCGTAATCGTTCATACCTCCTAATTAGTTGTTAATTAGAAATTAGATATATTTTATATATTTTTTTTTTCAAAGTCTCGTGAGAGCTATTTCCTCCCGATTTCGATATGAGTGAATTCCAATGTTCTTACTAAATATTGGTATCTTTCTTTTCGTACTAATCTATAATATTTTACTATACTCATCATAGTTAGTAACATTATTATCACTACTATTCACAACACTACACAAACTATATATATGTAATCTGTTTCATG
>NW_021774488.1:0-1522 GCF_005508785.2 Acyrthosiphon pisum | reverse complement strand
TATATTTTTGATGGATTTTTAATGCATCTAAAACAAATAAAACATACATAAAGTTAATACAAATAAAATGTCCACCACAAAATGTAACATTATAATATTTATTACTAGGGCTCGGACTGGAATGCAAATACCTTTGTTTATGATACTAAAAAAATAATTTTTATATCAAAATGTGTTTAATTCAATTTCTAACGGATGAATTTTTTGTTGCTTTTTTAATTATAAATGCCTTTTTAAAATTTTAAAATTTTAATAGGTCTGACAATTTTTTTATATGTATAAACAGTACAAATCGATAAGACCTTATTGTGATGACTATATATTGTCGATGATATATTTAAAATTATTTTAATGTGTTATATTATTTGCAATACTTCTTGATATCGCTAAATACTTTAATGAGTGTGGCAAGTTAATTTAACGTTCAAAGGTCCCCACACACTGCAACGGTGGTGGTGAATTGCTGCAGGACACATTTCACCGCTCACCGCGGCGGTAAAGCCAAGACAATAGAATTTAACGCCACCGCTGCAGTGTGTGTAGACCTTAAGAAAGATGAAACTACCTACATATACTACTTATCGATAGATTAATAAATACATGTCTGTCTAATAATTTTTCCACAAATACTTTTCTTTTTGCCTCTTTCACATTTTAAGTGCTTTTATTGTTTAAACTGCCTTCATATCCAAGCTCTATTTAAGACCTTTACATAACATAATTAATTTTCAAGAATATAAGGCTTATTAAGGTACCTTATAAAAATTATCTCACATATTTTACTTTGTATTTAAACAATCAATTATAATATAATCTTATTTTAAGGTAAATAATTAATAATTCTGTTGGTCTAATTTTCAATTTATTAGTAGTGTATTTTAAAACATAAATATTTTATAAATTATGTTCAAAATACTAAACTTGAATTAAAAGCTCATTAATATTATATTAATAGTGACAATTTTAAACAAGATTTTTAGCATATTATGTATGTGTGGTGTAGCTTATTTATATTATCATTAACCTAATAAGAAATAACCTAATAAATAAGGTCAATTTTAAACTATGATACTAACTAAAGGCTACAGTACCTACCTAAAAGTATCAAAAGTATTATTAATTATTATTAATAAAGAAATCATTTTAAGTACTCACCTATCAATAGTTGATAAACAGGCAATTCTGAGAAGTTTTTTTTCTTCTTTTTTTCCCAGAAGAGAATACTCGGTTAAAACATCATCGATAAACATACGTCCCATAAGTCGTCTCACGCTATCACCAACATCTTTTGTACCCACAAGTAACGATAACTTGAAAACCTAAATAAAATTGAACTAACGCATTTTTACATTGCTTCAACAAATAATAGTTTATAAATTTACCATATTTAATCGAAATTGTTTATCAGACTTAATTTTATTGTTAAGTAATTGTAAATCTTCTTCATTAGTGATTGGGAAGAAATCTTCTAAACTACATCCACCCTCATGCTGCATAGCTATTTCTGTAGCTCTTGACTGTC
>NW_021774487.1:0-752 GCF_005508785.2 Acyrthosiphon pisum | reverse complement strand
TATGTTGAATGGTAACACTAGAGTGAAGATGCCAGTGGAAGGCCATTTTAAAAGAACATTTTGTCATTGATGGAAGACACTAAATTTTATTAATTAAAATTATTGTTGTATTTGAAATTCAATTCTTTACTTTTAACAGATGAGTGGTGCACAACAGGTCATCGTGAGTATGACATTTTTCTAATTTTTGACAATATTATAGTATTAATAATTCTGAAGAAAAGATTCTGATTTTTGGGACTGTAGAAGGTATGAACAATTTATCAAAATCCAATACTCGGTATTTAGATGACAATTTTTCACTAGCACCACAATTATTTTTACAATTTAATGTCATAAGAGTCTAGAACAATATTATACCATGAAGAGTATAATTTAAACACAATCTTCAAAAATATTAATACTTTTTGAGATTATGCAGGCATATGTGCCCTATACACGCATATATCTTTGAGATGTAACATAGTGATCCCATTGAGTCATGAAAGGTTGTGTTTATGTACTCAATGACCATCTTGAGATGTCTCTAGGACGCTTAATGCCAAGTCTCGCAAAATTACCGAATGCGATGTCACAATACAATGTTCTATGTTACGTCACATTGTAACATCCATAGATAATCAGGTTGAGGTAGGTACACGGGATTAACTATTTCGTCGCACTAACTTTTCATTGAGTGCACATACAGTCAATCCATGAAAAAAATAGTGAAAAAATGAGGTGAGCTGACGTGGATATTTTCGGACGGACAC
>NW_021774486.1:0-871 GCF_005508785.2 Acyrthosiphon pisum | reverse complement strand
AATTCTGTTACCAAAAAATCTAAAAAAATACATTTACACAGTTTATTTTTATAGTAATTTTAAGTTCAAACTTGGACGAAATTACATATTAAAAACCTGGAATAACTATTTTAGTTATTTTGTTGTGATTGTATAATATGTTTCGTGGGTATACTTGAAACTTCTTAAGTATACTATTATATATCTATGATAGTATCACGGTTTTTTGTTGATGCATAACGCGTTATAAGTACCTGATGGATATTGTGATATGATTAATTTGGAATTTATTATAGGTCAATTTTTTTTTTAATACCATATATATAATATTATGTCTTATACCTAGACTGACATACCGTCTCCGCTCAGAATCGTTTTTCTTATACAATGATATTATATCATTGAATTCAAATTTAATACCATCCATTATACAGTGACCCACTTGTAACTTACTGTACAACAGAGCGACATCCACTTACCCACCTTTTTTAAATATGTATACTTAAAGACAATGTTTTCAAATACTTTAGATTTTTAGTACCTACTACCATTGGAGTGTCCTGTGGAGATACAAAATTCTATTTTTCAAATGAGAATCTCCCTTTTCTACTGTAAATTATTTAGGGAATAATTTTTCTGAAAATGTTGTCGTACCGTAGAATGGGGTAACTTTGATTTCACGGAGTTACTTTGATACCACATAAGAAATATAGGTAGGTATCAACGTTTCCCACTACCTTGTGTAACTTTGATAGCATATTAAAAAGATTGATATCTCAAAAGATAACTTCAGAAATTAAAAAAATGTATACGTTAAAATATTGATCATAACTAGCTGTAACTTGTATTTAATTTTGAGAGTTTTATCGTTAATACTACAGAAGTTATCCAT
>NW_021774485.1:0-924 GCF_005508785.2 Acyrthosiphon pisum | reverse complement strand
GAATCTAGTTGGTCATTCAGAAGGTAAAAATTTAAAATTGCAATAGTTTTAAAAGCGCCGGGAAAAATAAAATAAAAATTAAGGAAAACGGGAATTTGTAGCGAAATAGGTTTTCGACGAAATCAATTCTGGTTTTTGGTGTAACTCTAAAACAAATAACCAGCTACATGAAATTTTCACTGAATGTTTATATTAGAATTTTCTATACACGATAAAAATTTTCAAAATATTTTGATTTGTTTTGAAAATTTTTAGTTTCCAATTGTATAGGTATTTTTTTCTATGAATGTCAATAACATTTTAAAGTTTGAAAATGTATTATATATTATATATTATATAAAACATTTTAAAAATGCAGTCACAATTTTTTCTTATAAGCATTTAAAGTTCAAATGTTGACAAAATAGGTACATAAGAATCACGAAAATGTGCAAATTATTTTGAGTTAGAAATTCATTTTATTTTTGAATCTAAAATTAGAAAATGTAATACAAGATTCCTCATAAGTACCTATGTCAGTACCTCTATCAAAAAAAAATATCTACCGGAAAGTTAAATTAAATTTTTACATCGTTGTATATTTTCTGGATTTCTCATGTAGGCATGAGTATGCATGTAGCGATTTTCTTATTTTCTTGTAATTCAAACACGAATACTTGTAGATATACTTGAAATTCACATCATATATTATAACATCTTATCAATTCCCATACTTGATAAAATGTACAAAATATTTTGAGCCATTTTGAGCTGTTTATGGACATTTTAAATTTTAAACGCTCGGAACCGTTTTTCCTTTACAATGATATTGTATCATTGAATTCAAATTTAACATCATCTATTACAGACTATACAGTGATCCAATTGTAACCTACTGTAAAGCAGAGCGACACCCACTTGCCCACCTTTTTTTTGAGCACCCCC
>NW_021774484.1:0-1356 GCF_005508785.2 Acyrthosiphon pisum | reverse complement strand
TAGCAGAATAGTTTTTTCTATTTAAGACTTCGGAGATGTAATTTTATATCTTCAGTATATCCTTCTTTATAATTTTTTATAAATTTTTTTTTTGTTTTCTAAAATCCTTTTGCCTGCGTGCGCCAACACCCTCCTTCAATTTTTTTTTATGATTTTAAGTGTGGCTTAATTTTTTCAACATTGATTACCTGGTGCCCTCATAATATTCATACTTTGATGAATTGATTAGCAAGAATGGTTTTTTCTATTTAAGACTTCGGAGAAGGTAATTTGGTATCTTCAGTATCCCTTCTTTATAATTTTTCTAAATTTTTTTTTTGTTTTCTAAAATGGTTTTGCCTGCGGGCGCCAACACCCTTCTTCAATTTTTTTTTTTAAGATTTTAAGTCAAGCTTTTTATTTCATAATGAAATACCTTATGCCCTGATACATTAGGTAGAGAGATTAGTTTCTACAGTTTGAGAATCTAGAGTATGTAGTTTGCAATTTTAAAAATGAATCCCTTCTTTATAATTTTTTCCAAATTTTAGATTCTGAGTGGAACGATGAATGTTTTGATTTTACAATGATGTGTGTTTTTTTTTTTTATTTTTTTTTTTTATTTTTGTGTCTGTGTACACGATAAGTAGTCGAAATAATGCTACGATTTTCAACTTCAGTATCTTGTTCGATCAGAAAGTGAATATTGTTGGTGCATTGGGGAGGTCAAAATTTAAATTTCCCAGTAGTTTTCAAAAGCGCCGGGAAAAACAAAAGAAAAATTAAGGAAAAACGGGAATTTGTACGCAAAATCGATTTTTCACAAAATTGAATTTGGTTTTTGGTGTAACTTTAAAAAAAATGACCGTAGATACATGAAATTCTGACTGAATGTTTATCTTAGCATTTTCTATACACCATAACATTTTCAAAATATATTGATTTATTTTGAGCTCTTTACGGACATTTTCATTTTCCATTTTTTTTTAGTTTTTTTCTAAAAATATCAATAAAATTTTATTTGTTGGATAAAAAAGCTTGAAAATTTAATAGACGGCTCCTAGTATATTGTTTCAAAGGCAGATGAAAAATATTAAAAATCGTTAGTCACAGTTTTTTTTTATAAGCAATTAAATTTCAAAAAATGACAAAATATGGAAAAATCACAAATTTGCAAATTATTTCGAGTTAGAAATTCATAAAAATTTTTATTTTTAAATCTAAGATATGAAAATGTAATACAAGATTCCTTATAAGATTATCTACGTTTATCAAACAAAAAATACCTATAAGAAAGTCAAATTAAATTTTTATGATCGTTTGAAATTCAAATTTTTACAACATTGGATATTCACTCGATTTCTCATGTAGCGATTT
>NW_021774483.1:0-1197 GCF_005508785.2 Acyrthosiphon pisum | reverse complement strand
AAATTCTTCATGTTTCTACAGTCATTCGTTCTTTTAATTACAACACAATAAGAACATCGTTACGTCAGAAATCGAGTAAATACCAAATGTTGTAAAAATATGAATTTCAAACGCTCATAAAAAATTTAATTTGAGTTTCTTATACACATTTTTTTTTTGATAAAGGTAGATTATCCTATAAGGAATCTTGTATTATATTTTAAAATCTTAGTTCTAAAAAGAAAAATTTTTACGACTTATAAACTCAAAATAATTAGGTAATTTTCGTGATTTTTCCATATTTTGTCAATTTTTAAACTTTAAATGCTAATAAAAAAAAACTGTGACTAAGGATTTTTAATATTTTTCAAATGTCATTGTAACAATATAGTAGGAGCCTTGTATTAAATTGTCAAATATTTTTACTCAACAAATAAAGTTTTATTGACATTCATAGAAAAAAAAAACTAATTAAATTGGAAACTGAAATTGTCCGTAAACAGCTCAAACCAAATCAAAATATTTTGAAAATTTTATCATGTATAGAAAATGGAAATATAAACAACCAGTGAAAATTTCATGAATCTACAGTCATTCGTTTTAAAGTTACACCAAATACCAAAATCAATTTTCTCGAAAACAGATTTTGCGTAAAAATTCCCGTTTTTCCTTAATTTTTCTTTTGTTTTTCCCGGCGCTTTTGAAAACTATTGGAAAAATTTTACTTTTGACGCCCCAAAGTAACAACTAGATTCACTTTCCTATCAGAAAAGGTACTGTTGAAGAAAATCCAAGCACTTTTACTGTCCTAAAAGGTGATGACAGACACAAAAATAAAAAAAAATAAAAAAACACACATCATTGTAAAATCAATACATTCATCGTTCCACTCAGAATCTAATATCATTGTATAAGAAAAACGATTCTGAGCGAAGACGGTTTGTCAGTCTGGATTTTTATATTGTTATTATTTATTATAGCCTGTAAGTTGAATTAATATTATAATATTGTTATTTTTTATTCGTTGCTATGGTGATAAACAAAGCGTTAGAAATTAAAATCCCATTTTTAGCGGTTTTTCATAATTTGTCGGGTAGTTTTTCCCATGGCATTAAATAACTATTGAGAAAATTGAAAAATAACCTCTCTAAAGTACCATCTTGATCCAATTTGTTAAAATATAACGTACTATATGTTAAAATCGAAGTACTCCTTCTG
>NW_021774482.1:0-1219 GCF_005508785.2 Acyrthosiphon pisum | reverse complement strand
TACAGTCAAATTTGAAAATCATAATTTATGTATAAGTACCTATATATAAGTATTAAAATGTATTAGTATGTTTAAATTGTATCATATGAATGATCAAATGCACAGTGGACATAAGCACTCTCACTATTAATATCTTCAAATCCAGATTCTATTGCATTAATTTCATGTATGGAAGGTTTTGAGATTTGAGTTTTATGACTGCTTTTCTTTTTAGTTGAATAGAGCCTAAACTGACTGTTCGCGCCAAGTTATTAGCGCATCGCGGTGTGCAGTTTTACGTACGGCGACGACGACCTACTCCTATCTGTTCCCTTTTCATCCATACACCTCTCTTTCTGTTAATTGCGAATTATTATTATTGTTATGTTTATTTAATCTCTTTGTTTTGTTTTAATGTGAGTTATCAGTCAGCCCGTTGTATCATACATTTATTATATTATTGTTTTTGTTTTTGTCTTATGTTAAACTATCATTGTGTATAGTCTATCATCTAATCACTTATTGCGGTCAACGCCCTTGTTTATTATTATTATCGTTGCGTTGTGTCTTTTCATATATCATTTTTTTCTCTCTTCTCCGCTATTGCAGCGGCAAAACACGTATTATTGCTTTTATTCTTTTTTCGGTGTTTTTTAGTTGTTTGGTACACACGCCAACAAATTATTATTATTATTATATTATTATTATTGAATAGTGTACCATCAAATGTGCGGTCACTGTGACCAGAAATTATTATTTTGTGTTTTCATTGCGATAACACCTGTCGCCGTTATTGTAACGGCATCAGATCATTATTTATTATTATTGAAATAATTCTTGGCGTTGCCGTCTCGTAAACCGTGAGTGACTTTATTATACTATTATTATTCTGTGGGGTGACTTTGGACACTATCACGTCATTGCGAAATCCACGCCCGCGTAAGTCCGCCAGCAACGAACGTTGTGTGAGAGGCCGCCCAGGTCGTCCAGGTCGCCGTCGGTACCAACTACAACTCAACTGCTCAAGACTTCAGTAGTTTTAAGCTAATTTTAAGTACTGTCCCTGTTTGTTGTGAGCTCTTCGGTCATTGCACCAGACCGAATCGACCACAGAGACCCCCCTCCCCATAACTAGCCTGCATCATCATAATTCCTGTGGTAGGGATCTCCCGTCCTCCCTGTCGTCGTCGTCGTGCGTAGAATTGCCTACCTCGCACACTTTCAGGCGAGGGCACCTAGA
>NW_021774481.1:0-810 GCF_005508785.2 Acyrthosiphon pisum | reverse complement strand
CCACCCCAGGAAAAATAATAAAATTATAAAATTCAAAATAAACATTTTACATTTTAATTATAACATTTCCATTGAGCATAATGTTAATAACTTCTAATTGATTTCAAAATTGCCAATGCCAATGTCTAATTTGGTCATACAGCGTAAGAGACATTGGCCCTTTTAACACAAGTTAAAATTTGATGACATTTTTTGTCAAAATGTGACATTGACCCTTCTTGCACCATGTGTTGGTCAGGTATATTATTATTACATTTAATGCGTTATTTCATGTGTTTTCATTCAAGCTGTATATAATAAACATAATAAACATTCTATTTCGATTAATTAAATAGTTAACTAATATGATGTATTGTATAATGATTATTATGGTGGATTGTATACGTTTATTATTGGTGTGTTCAGTTTTACTACTTTTTAGGGCAGTTGTATACATTCACCAATACCTTTAAGTTTTTTATCATATTATAAAATATTATATAAAATTATAAAATATCCTAGCTCGAGTCAACGCAGATTGTATTACAATATATTATTATTATATATAATATGTGTATGGTATAATGATTATTATGGCGGATTGTATACGTTTATTTAGGTGTTCAGTGTGAATGAATTATTTACTACTTTTTATACATTCACCATTACCATTATACTTCAATATTTGATGTGTTGTTTAGGAATTATTATTAATAACTAATAGTGTCTAAGAGTCTTATAATTATATATTATGATATATACTAGGTTGTACCATACATTATGTACTTCTGCAGAGAGTTCTATATGTGGTCTACATTAGTACACAGTGGT
>NW_021774480.1:0-949 GCF_005508785.2 Acyrthosiphon pisum | reverse complement strand
GGGCCCGACCTATGGCTCTGATACATTATATTTCCCTCTTCAAGCAGTTTGCCGATTTCCAGTAATAATCTCAGTGCTGTGGCCACTTCCTGTATTGACGGTATGCGAATCTATGAGATACGGAATTGTATAATAATAATAATAATTTCCTATTCTTTTGGAAAAATAATATATTGGAAATCATTTTATTTGACGTAAATTAACATAAAAAATTTATAATTAAGTAGTTAAGGTATATTATCATCTGTCTGTGCCTATGTTCCTTGTTGTTGGCGGCGGAGCTTGTGTGTGTGGGATGACTTCATCCCGGCCCGACCACCTATATTCTTGGTACATTGTATTCATTTGACCAAGTATTTGGACGATCTCCATTATTATCCTCAACGCATTTCTAACTTCTTCCATTGATGGTATCTATGAGATTATTAATTTTGTTTTAATTCAGTTTTGATTATTATTAATTTTGTTATCAATAAAAAGCAACAAGTCGTTGAATTTTGTATAGTTTTATTTGTGTTTTATTTTATCTATTATGAATTTAACTGCAATTATAATATGTCTGGGCCGCGCTGCGCGCCCGTGCGTTTTGGTTACCGGTAATCAGCCGCGCGCCCGTAATAATTTCCAGGAATAGATTCGATATGAAACGATTTAATTTTGGTGACTGGTTTACTGCCAATATAATAAATAATAATAGTATAATTTACTGCTGAGACACTACGGAGGACGCACACTACAATTGCTGCTATACACATTACACATGATATTGTCTAGTGCTTCAACAGCCAACATTGAACATTGTACTTATTGTTTGTTGAAAAATTGAATTTTTTTATGTGTTTAATTTTGTGTTTTTTATTCTGTGATAAATATTAAAATGTCACCCAAAAAATTCCGTACAAAAAAAAGGACAGTTGGAAATAAAGCTTTACGTCAACGTATGAAAGAT
>NW_021774479.1:0-931 GCF_005508785.2 Acyrthosiphon pisum | reverse complement strand
CTTTACTAAATACATGTTTATACTTAGATATCGTACTTTATCGTTAACCTTAAATTTTGGTTTGTACAATGTTTCAGAATTTATATATGTGTTAAATTTAATTTTGTTTGTATCCATTCGAGCTTCACTAGGTGTACATTTGATTGTTCTGTGTTTTGTATTATTATAGTTATGTATAATTTTTGATATTGTATTGTACCAATTCCATGTACCTGTTGCAGTAAAATGTTTATATATATTATTTTTAAGAGTTCGGATCACACGTTCTGCGATTGAACATTTAATAACACTGTATGAACTGTAATGTTTAATTTTATATTTTTTCATTAAATCTTGAAATTGAGTATTATAAAATTCTGTACCATTATCTGTCTGTAAAAATTTTGGATTAGCTTTTTTCAATATACTTAACATTCCTTTTGTACATTCTTTCGCTGATTTATTTTTCAACGGTTCTACAAATACATATTTGCTATATGTATCTATAACAACTAATATGAATTTAAAACCATAATTTTTTTTAGAATGAGATTGCATATCCATTAAATCAGCTTGCCAGAGGTCGTCAATAAACCGTGTTACCACACTGCGTCTAGGAAATATTTTTCTCGCTGGTCGATGTAGCTCATTAGCTATACACTCTAAGGTCGTCATTATACTATAATATTTCTCTCACGTAGTTCTTCTAATATAGATATAATTTCATTATTAACACCAGTATTGCCAACACTTTGCGATGATGTCAAAAGATTTAATCTAGTTACTAGCTCATTCGGATCGTCATAATAAACTAATTGGGTTTGAGGTAAGACATCTTTATATAAACCACTACCTGTCTTAGGATCAGGTGATGAAGTAAAATTAATCATATCTGTAGACATACTATCATAGAAGGTGAAAAACTGCTTGCTGATTGATTAAAATCAAATGG
>NW_021774478.1:0-581 GCF_005508785.2 Acyrthosiphon pisum | reverse complement strand
AACCCCCCTAGCCTCCCCACAACTAGTTGTGCCACTGGATATAGGTATAAGCAATTTGTATTAATTAAGAGTATTATACTTATTAAATAAGATATTGCCTCTAAATTAGTAAAAAAATGCAAAAGAAAATCAACAATAGAACCTATATTTTTCTAAAATTAAATTCTAGTTCTAGTTCCGAAAAACTTATTCAATTTACAGTCAATTAGTTATTTAGATTCCTTGTAAATAGGTATATAATATAAATTACTTTATTCACAATAATATCATCAAATATAGGTAAATAAAAAGGTGGGTAAGTGGATGTCGCTCTGCTGTACAGTAGGTTAGAAGTGGGTCACTGTATAATGGATGGTATTAAATTTGAATTCAATGATATAATATCACTGTATAAGAAAAACGATTCTGAGCGGAGACGGTATATCAGTCTATGTATTAGACATATATATATACTTATCTATGGTATTAAAAAAAAATTGACCTATAATAAATTCCAAATTAATCATATCATAATATCTATTAGGTACTTATAACGCGTTATACATCAACAAAAAACCGTGGTACTATCATAGATATATAAT
>NW_021774477.1:0-1893 GCF_005508785.2 Acyrthosiphon pisum | reverse complement strand
TTATGGTGTGTATACAATATATTAGTATTAATGTATACTATAGGTATAGGTTTAATCACGAGCATAAAATCAAATTGATAAATTGACAATTGATAAATAATAATATTTAATTGACATCCACGGCCATTGCTTTAATATCTGCATATTGTGCTTTAATAATATGCTTTATTGAGCAACGCACCTAAATCGTTAAATATTAGGTATATAACATAATATGTAGTAGGTACTTGATATATTACAAATGTTAGGTGAGTCATTTATATCAATTTAGTATAGCATAGAAATTACTGCTGCATATTCTACATTATACAATATTAATAAACAAAATAGTACTTTATGTATTTAATTAAAGTCTAAAAACTAAATTGTATAAGGATATGACTATATACAATTTGATATAACTTATACAGGTAGGTTTGGGTATTATATGAAATTAACTATTTATTATTTTACATGGGGTGGATTATATGGAATGGTTCTTTTATACTTGAATAGACAATAGTAATATAACTAACCTACTTAATATAGTAGTACCTACATAATAATATATTACAGTTGGTTGAGGGATTCAAATTTGGTAAATAAAAATGTTATGGAGGATATTATATTACTGTTTTTAGTTGAGTCACATTTGGTCATGTTAAAATACTGCTACATATTCTAAAGACTGGCGATTAAATTGTATAAAGATATGACTGTATATTATTTGATATATAGATTTAATTATGAGAGCATTATATGAAATAAGATATTAAATAACTAATAATTTTGATACATTTTATTATTTTACATGGTTTGGATTATATGGAAAGCCTCTTATATACTTGAATATAGCTAAGCTACACATAGTATATGGAATAAACTAATATTACATATACTACATATATTTCAGTAAGGTCTGGTAGTTAAAGTGTATAATGATATGATGTTTGATGTTTCTTATGTAGGTAGATTTATGGAGTGTATTACAATATATTATTATTAATATATACTATAGGTAGGTAGGGTTAATCATGAGCAATAAATTGACAATTGATAAATAATAATATTTAATTGACATCCACGGCTATTGCTTTAATAATATGCTTTATTGAGCAATACACCTAAATCGTCAGTCGTAGGCTCGATTGTGTGGTTAACAATTAAATATTTAACATACCATGTAGTAGGTACTTGGTATATATTTCAGTTTTTATGTGAGTCATTTATATAGATTTAGTGTAGCATACAAATACTGCTACATATTCTAAATAATACAATAGGTATTAATAAGAACTTTATGTATTTAATTAAAGTCTGAAAACTAAATTTCATAATGATATGACCATATACTATTTGACATAACTTAGGTAGGTAGGTTTGGGTATTATATGAAATTAACTATTTATTAAATAATAAATTAAAACTTGATCATTATCTTACATGAGCTGGTGGATTATATAGGATGGTTCTTTTACACTTGAATAGACAATAGTAATATAACTAACCTACTTAATATAGTAGTACCTACATAATATATTACAGTTGGTTGAGGGATTCAAATTTGGTAAATAAAAATGTTATGGAGGATATTATATTACTGTTTTTAGTTGAGTCACATTTGGTTAGGTTAAAATACTGCTACATATTCTAAAGACTGGCAATTAAGTTGTATAATGATATGACTGTATACTATTTGATATACATATAGGTTTAATTATGAGAGTATTAAAATATTTAATAAATATGATACATTTTATTATTGTACATGGGTTGGATATGGAATGGTTCTTTTATACTTGAATATATCTAAGCTACACATATACTATGTTGTACCTAATATATTACAGTTTTTAGTGAGTAATGCATAGGTAATGTTGGTAAATATACATTTGATGTAGGATTCAAATACTG
>NW_021774476.1:0-1304 GCF_005508785.2 Acyrthosiphon pisum | reverse complement strand
AAAAAAAAAAAAATAAATATAACGCTTCATTGGTGAATTATACGAATAACCCATTACAATTGGACTCACCCAACGGTGAAATTGAAAAGTGCAAAGCACACGTTGCCAGAAAAAAATCTATCAAAAGCATAATGAAAAGACGTTTTGGGAAAAGGAATACAACAGAAAGCGCAACTCAAAATAGTGGAAATTTGTAAGTTTAAAAAAAATAGTCTTAGCATTTACAACATAAAATAAAAATACCTATATACTTTATGTTCATAAAAAATTTTAGTGAGTATAATAACTGCGATTTGCCATCTACTTCAACTTTAATTTACACATTTTATTGAATTCAATCTATTATTTTTCAAGTGTTGATAGTATCGGCTATGACAAAAGTGAAAAGTACGTAGCCATACCTTTCATAGTATAATATAAACAAAATATGTTAAGTTATTTCAGTTAGGTATTTCATTTTGATATTATTCTATGTGATTTCAGTTAAGCAATACCCAATAGTTTAGCAATAATAATAATATCATTTCATAAACGTATTTCATAATCGCTTATCATATAATTTGCACATTTTTAACTTTGCATAACCTACGTCTAGAAATATAGCGTATTTTTATTATGTTTTATAACATTTCAATTTTCCTATTTCATTATTTCAGCTCATATAAATAAAACATAGGTATACAAATTATAACATAAAATATTATATATTCACAAACTACGACATAACATATGTTGATACTTACAAACATACTAACGATCAGGGGCGTATTTAGGTAGGGGCTATGGGTCCCATTGCCCAGAGCGGCAAATTTTTAAAGATTTAGAGGAGCGGCAAATTTTAATTTTTATTTAACAAATTATTCGTTTGTCGTCACACATGTAGGTATTTTGAAAGATTTACTATTTTATTTATAATATTTTTTCACTCTTAACTGGTACAATAATGTTGTTTAAATGTCTAATTATACCTTCCTTGTTGAATGTAACATTACAATTTTAAATTAGTATATATTTATTATATATATTATATGCAGTATATTAGTAAATACATTTACTGTTGAGGGGGGCGGCAAATATGTGTTGCCCCTATCCTGAAATTCCTAAATACGCCACTGCTAACGATGATGAGAATTGCCATGGCAACGATGAATTTCAAGTCCATGTTTAGTTTGTATTGATGTTGTATTCAATAATATTTTGATATAATTTAGTATTTCTAATGAATTTTTATGTAAAGTGGTATCCCTTTTATACGAGTTTTAGCAATTAATCAAGTTTGAACATTTGAATTGTGTTTTGCCAGA
>NW_021774475.1:0-1049 GCF_005508785.2 Acyrthosiphon pisum | reverse complement strand
TTGCAAATATTCGAGTTATAAATCATAAAAATTTTCTTTTAAATCTAAGATATGAAAATGTAATACAAGATTCCTATAATATATCTACCTTTATCAAACAAAAATATCTATAAGAAACTCAAATTAAATTTTATGGGCGTTGAAATTCATATTTTACAACATTTGATATTCACTCGATTTCTTACGTAACAATTTTCTTATTTTGTTGTAATTAAAAAACGAGTGACTGTAGAAACTTGAAAATTTCACTGAATGTTAATATTAGCATTTTATATATACGATAAAATTTTTAAAATAATTTGACTCTTTTTGAGCTGTTTACGGACATTGTAAGTTTTCAATTTTTTTAGTTTTTTTTTTCTATAAATATCAATAAAGTTTTATCTGTTGGGCCAAAAAGTGTATAAATTTAATACAAAGCTCCTGATATATTGTTACAATATCAGTTGAAAAATATTAAAAATACATAGGCACAATTTTTTTTTATAAGCATTTAAAGATCAAATTTGGACAAAATTTATCAAATTTTAATTTGAAAAATTATTTTGTAGTTAAAAATTTATAAAATGTTCAATTTTTGTATCTAAGAATTGAAAATTTAAAACAAGATTCCACGTAAGTAATTAATACTGTTACCAAAAAATCTAAAAAATACATTTACGCAGTTTATTTTTATAGTCATTTTAAGTACAAATTTGGACGAAATTACATATTAAAAACCTAGGATAACTCTTTTATAGTTATTTTGTTGTGATTGTATAATATTATTCGTGGGTACTTGAAACTTCTAAAGTATACTATTATATATCTATGATAGTACCACGGTTTTTTGTTGATGTATAACGCGTTATAAGTACCTAATAAATATTATGATAATATGATTAATTTGGAATTTATTATAGGTACCTAATATAATATTATGTCTTATACCTAGACTAACATACCGTCTCCGCTCAGAATCGTTTTTCTTATACAATGATATTATATCATTGAATTCAAATTTAATACCATCCATTATACAGTGACCCACTTGTAACCTACTGTACAGC
>NW_021774474.1:0-724 GCF_005508785.2 Acyrthosiphon pisum | reverse complement strand
AAATTTACTATATTGCGTTGACATCCTCTTGAGTGCAATAAATTATTTATGATCAGACTTTCAATAACATTTCTATTAAATACATGTTTTAAATTTAACAAATTAATTGGAAAATTCCATTGATAAGTCATCATATTATTTAAATCGTGTCTTCGAAATAATTTTTTATGGGTGTAATGATGTTGTATTTTTATCGAAAATCTGAGTATTTAATATATCTATGCAAAATGTACGTGTTTCTATGACATGTAAGTGTGTAACGATAATATAAATTAAATCTTATTCGAATACACGTATATAATATTATAGGTAGGTACAATAAATAATATTTTAAGTATTTAAAAAAAACTATGCAATAACTCTTTTTTTAGTTGTATAACATATAATATGAGAAGAGTTGTTGCACGATTAAAATTAAACCATTAGAAACTATTATAAGTATTATAACGTATTATACGTACTCACATAGCGTGTGTAATGTGTATTTTATATTATGAAATAGATGAGTTCTGTAAATTGTTGTACCGACTGTTGCCATATTCCATAATATGTATGTTGATATATTATATTTTTAAACAATAATTAATCATATTTAATTTATTTAAATGCTAAGTATGTAAAAGTCAAAATAAATAACGACTACATCGCAGACAGCGCGAGTTTCATACCGTGGCAGTGTGTGCATTTCGTATTTAATTATTTTGTATTTTTATGGCAGAACGTA
>NW_021774473.1:0-1966 GCF_005508785.2 Acyrthosiphon pisum | reverse complement strand
AAAGATACTAATTATGATAAAATACGTTATTTGTTTTTATTAAATAATGTATATACCTATGTTAAACAAATCTAAAGAAGTAAACATTTTTTTTTTCTATATTCTATTATTAAAATCAATATCTTTTATCGCAAAATGTAAAATCGAATAATTTTACTACTACTACTGAATACTATAAGTTAATAAATTAAAATGACTCAACTTAAATAAATAGTTTTTAAATTATATTATTTACTATTATTTTTAATTTCGGTAATCCTGGCAGATTTATGTATTACAATTCTTCATAATTATGAAACGGTACAATAATAATGAAAACCTTTTTCTTTGATTTATTAAAGATAATTTTCCTTAATCTATAATATGAATAAATGATTACATACAACAGTTGTTTATTGTTGATTATGAAAATATTTCGGCCCAAGGAAACGTCTAATTTCTTAGTGCAATTAAATGTACATTGTTATTAAAATGTTTTATTTATAATTTATATATTTAGATACAAAATAAATTATCTATCACAAGAAATTTTTAGATTACAAGTATTTGAATTTGGTAGTGCTGTTTAGTTTTGACCAATAAAATATCAAATTATACTATTGATTAAACTGAATTTGAAATATTTTTACAAGCAAAAAAGTTTGCAATTCATTTTTATATATTTTTCATTCATAATATATAATAATATAACTAATACAATGTTTAAATGTACGATTTAAAGTCATATTAATTTATATATATTAAAAAAAATTAACCATTATGAACTAGCAAAAGTATATATATAAAACATATAAGAAATTATTACACTTTTATTTCCACTTTACAGTCTCACTTATCATAAAAGTTAATATTAATAGTAAATCTCTATTAGATGTCATTTTTATTCCATTGAAGAACTCATTAACACTATTTTTCCTTTGGAACTATTTTATCTTGATCCTTATCTTTAGAAGCAGCAATTGTACTAGGTGTCATACCAGCGGCAGCAGCTATATTACCAATACTGCAAGTATCTCCTGTTTCTAGTAGTTCTAAAAAACGAAACAGAGCTGATGCTTCTCGAATTTCAATAAAATCGATACAAAAGGCTTGAACTTCAATAAATAATTCCTATAAGAAATATAATTAATATGTAAAGATTGTTAACTAATATAAAAATTATATTCTTAAATTGTATTAGTTCAGTTAAAAGTTGAAATTGTATTACAACCATGGATATATAAAAAAAACTAGATAGCCGTCTCCTTCTTATCATCGAATTCGCCTGCTATTTACAAAGCAGTCCGTGTTTACAAAATAATATTATCCCATTATATATGCTTATATGTATATATAAGTATACATGTTTATGAATGTATGTAAAATAAATGTAAACGTTGCCTGAACTATATATGGCGACTGACTTCAACATTGGTCACTGTAGTATGAAGACGGTTTTCTAGTTGTTATATACATCTATGATAACAACCTTGTAAATTAATAAAATAAAGTTAACAGTTAAAAATCATGATTCATAAAAAAAATTGTTACCTGAACATTTATTATTTTATTTCTAAAGAGAGCTTGCAAGAAAACACACACTAAACGAACTAATCGGTTTTGCATATATTGATCCTTAATAGTTTGACATGCAACAATACATTTTGATATGTATAGATGTACAAATTCAGTTGGAAGTTCTACAGTAGTAGTTAATCTATTAAATAACACATAAACTTATTAAAAAGTAATATTGATTAATGATGATGATGACATACCGAATAACTACTTCCATTGAGTGTAAAGACATTTCCATATTGGCTATGCGGAGAAGTAATCAGTTATGGAATGTGACTGCATTAGTTTTAGTAGTACTTCAATAGCTATCGAAGATTATTTTCAACTAAATCTGGCACTTAAAAATTAAAGTACAAAAAAAATACATTATTATTATTAGTCATAATCATTGATAAATTGTGTGTAACTT
>NW_021774472.1:0-968 GCF_005508785.2 Acyrthosiphon pisum | reverse complement strand
CATTCTAGTAAATATTTGTATGCAGATATAAAAAAAATATAATAAATAAATAAACAGCCATCGTAAAATCCACTATAGCTTCCTCGCTCCACTCAGAATTTAAAATAATAATAATACACAGAAAAACAGACGATTCTAATGATAGTATTATTATTATTGTTATCGTTCGGTTTGGTATTATAATATTAAGTGTAACAATTGTATTACTATTATAATAGCGACCGAGTTTAAAATGGTTAAAACCACAAACCGCGGTCGCGATCGAATACGCTGATGAAACGTGGTTAACCGTAAATATCCAATGCAAAAGGAGTACCAGGTGTGAGGTTTTGAACGAAATTGACTTCAGTTAGTTAAAAGTTCAGTGGACGTGACATGAACGTTTAGCTGTTACATTATGTTGACGGTTAACAAACGATATAATGATTTTTTCTTGACTCTTTCAATTTGTACTAATTAGTATATTATGTGCTGTAGTATCACCCGTATTGGATAATACGCGATGAACCAACTATATGCCTTACCTCCATACACTCTAAGCTAATGACTATCTCTAGAATAAATTCAGATTAATGCACTGTTAGCTTTTGAGGTACGATGGTACGCGTTTTGTCGATCTTACGTCCGTTCCCTAATTTGGAATGACTATTAGGACGCCACAACCAGAGCACTGTTCAGTTTGCAATAAACCTCATTGACTATAGGTGTGTGGGTCTGAGCACTGTTCCAATATTCAAAGGTAAGGATAAAGAAGACTTAGAAAATAAGACTCAACTCGGGTTTTGGTCGGAAACACTTTTATTATATTTAAACAAACATAAAATAATCACTTAGCGAATTCAGATCACCTAGCCCGTACTACGATCGACGTTTCACACGCGCGACCACAGTACCTCCGTCCTCGCCGATTCACTCAGCGACAACGGGCCTCGTGCCTGCGCGTGCGGCGGTATTATATAGTAATCTTA
>NW_021774471.1:0-1064 GCF_005508785.2 Acyrthosiphon pisum | reverse complement strand
TGGTCCTAACCTTATCACTATTCCTTATCACCAGACCTCCACATCGCCCATACACCTTGCTTGAGACCGACGACCGGACCACGAGACCACTGCAGCTTCCGACATCGCTAACACTCCTCGCCAACTCGGGGGGGTTTGGGGGTCTCCCCCAACGACGCTCGGAGAGCTATACTCTTTTTCAAATGAGAACGCACCGGGCGGCGGACGAAAACCGGTCGAAACGTGCGCATGGCCTCCCCACTCCCGACAGTTTCAGCTGTCGTAGGTGGTGCCACCTTGTATAATAATAATTATAATAATAATTTAACATTCTGTATGCCCGGCGGCGTCGAAAGTAGCCGATCATTGGCGACTAATCAGAAATTAATTACTAATTTTGTGGGAGGGGCTTGTGGTTCCGCCTCTGATAACGATGCGCGACCCGGTGCGTTCTCATTTGAAAAAGAGTATAGTCTCTTATATTATAAAACACGGTTAGTCGCCGTTTTTTTCCGACAGGCGCGACGCAGCAAATAGGGAACCGCCAATGAAAAAATTCCGTCGCCGCGGCCGCGTTATCACCAATTTTCTTATCATTCCGCAGATTTTTGAGATTTTCGAAAATTTCCCCTTTTCACACGATTTCGACGACTTTCGACCCTTTTTCGTCACCTATAATACTCGATTCGCGTAGCTCGCGATCTCTCGAAGCCGCCGGTGTGCGGTTTATATTCGTGCGCCGTCCGTAACGGTCGCAATGTCGATCGCAAAATACGCTCCCGGCCGGAGTTTTTTGCCGATTTTTTTTCGTTTTCTCCGACTGATTCGTCTTTCCGCACGCCGTTCGTGCCCGAATCGTGTAGTTGACGTCTTTTTGAAGCCGTCTATATGCGCTTTTCCTTCGAAATCGGTTCGTTCGCCTCGCAATCGCGTTTCGAAATGACGCCGGCGACCGACCGACCGTAAGCGTATACCTATACATTTTACATACATGTATATGCATTTGTATTTGCCTATATAATAATTATTATCGGAAAACGCTTTTCACACGCCCCGTTAATTATATATATGGGAGATGTGTGTGT
>NW_021774470.1:0-1077 GCF_005508785.2 Acyrthosiphon pisum | reverse complement strand
GCTAGGTGGTGTAAAATGTAAATGTGTAATCCAGGGCTGTATATGGATAATATTTCTAAACTTAAATTACTGCAATTATTGTACATGATGTTTTATACATTAATCATTATTGTAAATAGATAATTCCAGACTTTTTTTTAAATCATAAATATTTCATTAATGAGGGGAGGTCATCAAAAATACGGCCTTTGGCACATAGACTTTTTTTCGGTTCAATAATAAGGTAGCGCCGGTTATTAGCTAGGCTGCCAATGCAGATGAAGTCTAGTCACGCCTACTCAAAATTCAAAACCCACAAAAGTGTAACCCGGTTTTAAACCCGAAACCCGCAAAAAATTGTACCCGGTTTTTAAAACGAAACCCGAAACCCGTAAAAAATTGTACTCGGTTTTGAACACGAAACCCGAAACCCGCAAAAAATTGTACTCGGTTTTTAACACGAAACCAGAAACCCGTAAAAAATTTTACCCGGTTTTTAACACGAAAAACGAAACCCGCAAAAAATTGTACCCGGTTTTTAACACGAAACCCGAAACCCGCAAAAAATTGTACCCGTTTTGACTCCCTGGTAATTAATAATCCAAGTTCCAACTATAAAAACAATTTAAGAACTTCACATAAATTGTACGAAAAAATTAAACTGTGCATGTGATCTATCACTTACGCCTACATATTGAGTGCTGTTAAATAGTGTTAAATATAATCTTTTAAGTACCTACACATCGCTTACGACACGCCTGATGGATTAAATATTGAGATACCTGCACCAAGCTACACCATAAAACTTAATGTTATACTTTAAAAATGATATTAATATTAGATTTATATAAATTATTTTTACTTTTTAAATTATAGAAACTAAATTTCTAATTATATTACTATCCATGTATGTTTATAATAGTTGGATAAAAATCATACCAGTCATAACTGTATACTCTTATATATGTATATGTAATATGTACATATGTATACTAACTCATAACCTAAATTTAAATTTAAAAATGTAAGTACAATGTATCAAACCGTTTAAATTCCGATTGCCTTATTCAAGTATAGCTTAAATATGAATCAATGATG
>NW_021774469.1:0-732 GCF_005508785.2 Acyrthosiphon pisum | reverse complement strand
GGCTCCTGATATATTGTTACAGTAGCAGTTGAAAAATATTAAAAATACATTGGCACAATTTTTTTTTTATAAGCATTTAAAGATCGAATTTTTACAACATTTATCAAATTAAAAATTGATTAATTATTTTGTGGTTAAAAATTTATAAAATGTTCAACTTTTACATCTAAGGATTGAAAATTCAAAACAAGATTCCACGTAAGTAGTTAATTCTGTTACCAAAAAATCTAAAAAATACATTATCACCGTTTATTTTTATAATCATTTTAATTTCAAATTTGGACGAAATTACACATTAAAAACCTAGAATAACTAATTTAGTTATTTTGTTATGATTATATAATATTATTCGTGGGGGTACTTGAAACTTCTAAAGTATATACTATTATATATCTATGATAGTATCACGGTTTTTCGTTGATGTATAACGCGTAATAAGAACCTAATGGATATTGTGATATGATTAATTTGGAATTTATTATAGGTACCTATTATAGTTCAATTTTTTTTTTTAATACCATAGACATAAATATATAATATGTCTTATACTAAGTACTACTTGTTTTGACCAGTTTACGGACAATTTCATAATTCAATTTTTTGTTTTATTTTTTATGAATATCAATAAAGTTTTATCTATGGGGCCAAAAAGTGTAAAAATGTAATGCAAGGCTCCTGATATATTGTTACAACAGCAGTTAAAAAAATATTAAAAATACATAGGCACAATTT
>NW_021774468.1:0-756 GCF_005508785.2 Acyrthosiphon pisum | reverse complement strand
CAATTGAATTACAACATTATTTTAGACAGTTCAAAATAGTATACAACTATTCCAACTATCAAGACTTCAATACATTTAACTGTGGTCATTTATGTCTTGAATTTTTACAATGCATGAATCTATTACATTAAATCTGACTGGAAATTCAACTGTATTGTCAGCAAATTATTTTCCATTTCTAAACGTTTAATAGGATTCAGAAATAGCTTTGTTATGTTTGAAAACACGTAATTTATTTCCAAACATAAATTCAACTAATAACCGACTGGAGATAGAAGTAATTCCTTCAACAAGTAATAGATTGATCCTAAAAACATTTATATTTATTTTGAAGAAGGATGTTATGAAATTGAAGATATTAACAACAAAATTGCGAAAGAGTTATTTCACTTTAATCATGAATTTAGAACACAGCTAACATTCAACGTTTCTATTGATCCGTCGATTTTAGATCATACATTAAATGCAATGGAAAACTAAAGTTAAATATTCCAAACATTATAGCATCGGATTTACGATTCGAAAAGATAACCTATGATCCAATGTATGAAGCTCATCGGTCTGGAAAAGCTGTTAATTTAAACACAATTAACTCTATAAAAGTAATGTGTAACATAGCACATGGATCATTCACCAACCAACTTCAAAGTCATTCGATATATGAGTTTTTTCCAAGTGGGAGAACAGGAACAAATGTTATTCAATCGCCGTTAAACCTTATATATTACAGATAAAATAAAACAGATATTAATTCAA
>NW_021774467.1:0-708 GCF_005508785.2 Acyrthosiphon pisum | reverse complement strand
CCCACAACCTCCACAACCCCACACCCTCAGTAGCCTATCGTTCACGTGTGTGACGTTATTATCAGTAAGTGTAACCTTATCAGTGATACCGCAACCGTAACCTTATCAGTAACCACTCCTCATCAATAATAAATAAATTATTCGTAACGTGTGCGGTGTATAAATCTCTTTATCAGTAATTAACTCCTACTATCAGCATCTGCTGCTGTAGATTTATTAAAAAATGTCAAAATTCACGAAATAAACGCTTTTTGTTAAATATCAGAAATATATACTGCATATCACTATTGTTACTACGGTGTAGGTTTTTTTAAAAATGTCAAAATTCACGAAATAAACGCTTTTTGTTAAATATCAGAAATATATACTGCATATCACTATTGTTACTACGGTGTAGGTTTTTTTAAAAATGTCAAAAATCATGAAATTCACGAAATAAACGCTTTTTGTTAAATATCAGAAATATATACTGCATATCACTATTGTTACTACGGTGTAGGTTTTTTTAAAAATGTCAAAAATGTCAAAATTCACGAAATAAACGCTTTTTGTTAAATATCAGAAATATATACTGCATATCACTATTGTTACTACGGTGTAGGTTTTTTTAAAAATGTCAAAAATCATGAAATTCACGAAATAAACGCTTTTTGTTAAATATCAGAAATATCTACTGTGTAGCAACATTTTTACTACGGTGTAGGTATT
>NW_021774466.1:4687-5642 GCF_005508785.2 Acyrthosiphon pisum | reverse complement strand
TTACATCCCCATTCCAAATTAATTATAGATTTAATTCAAAAGATAATTTTGTCCATCGATTTTAAAACCAACAATTATTTAACATTAAGTAGGTATGTAAAGAAAATCGAAACAATCAATGATAAATGTATAATCATATTATTATTATTTGCATAGAAAATAAACTAATAAGTATTAAGTAAGGTTAAAATACTAGTAGATAAGTAATAACCAGTGGCGTAGGAAGACTCATTAACGCCTCTGGCAAACTTGGAAATGTGCCTTTTCAAAGATAAAAAAATTGACGAAATAATATTTTTTTAACATTTATTATTTTCAATTATCAGTTATTTTCAAGAATATTTTTACTGAAAAACATAATATCTATGATTATTTTTAAAATGTTGCGCCATTTTTCTCTTTCATTTTTGAACATTTTTATACTCACAGTCAATATAGTTTTAGTATCAAGTATCCTTTTTTCTAGTTTTTTCCATTTTATACAGTTTTGTTTATGCAGTAAGTTAATTTGATGATCAGGCAAACGAGGGTTCAAAAGTTGCCAATCGCTAAGACCAGAAATAAAAGCACAATTTGCGGTACAAAAAAATGCATGGAAAACAAAAAAGTTTATTTTTTGAAATACTATATATTATAACTATTGCCTCCGAACCTGTCCACCATTACTAAGATTACGGTTATTTTCATCATGTGGATAGTAGTTTTGATTAAAAGTGATTGGAGGAACATGATCAATTAAAATAGCCCTTTTATATTAACCTTGGTGTTATTTTGGGACATTTCGCAGGATCATAACAACAGTTGATGGAACACAATTCATCATTACGTAGTTTGTGCAGATAAACAAAATCATTTCGAAATGTATTATGAAAAAATTTCATTTTGAACGTAGAATAAAAATAAGTATTATTTTTAAGCACAATTTTGCGCCCCTTCACGATTTGCGCCCCTGGCG
>NW_021774466.1:0-1966 GCF_005508785.2 Acyrthosiphon pisum | reverse complement strand
TCACAGTTTTTTTTTTATTATCATTTAAAGTTCAAAAATTGACAAAATATGGAAAAATCACGAAAATTACTAATTATGTTGAGTTTATAATTCGTAAAAATTTTTCTTTTTAGAACTAAGATTTTAAAATGTAATACAAGATTCCTTATAGGATAATCTACCTTTATCAAAAAAAAAAATGTCTATAAGAAATTCAAATTAAATTTTTATGAGCGTTTGAAATTCATATTTTTACAACATTTGGTATTCACTCGATTTCTTACGTAACGATTTTCTTATTTTGTTGTAATTAAAAAACGAATGACTGTAGAAACTTGAAAATTTCACTGAATGTTTATATTATCATTTTATATATACGATAAAATTTTGAAAATAATTTGACTCTTTTTGAGCTGTTTACGGACATTGTAAGTTTTCAATTTTTTTAGTTTTTTTTTCTATAAATATCAATAAAGTTTTATCTATTGGGCCAAAAAGTGTAAAAAATTAATACAGGGTTCCTGATATTACATTGTTACAATAGCAGTTGATAAATATTAAAAATACATAGTCACAATTATTTTTTATAAGCATTTGAAGTTGAAATTTTGACAAAATTTATCAAATTTAAAATTGAATAATTATTTTGTAGTTAAAAAATTATAAAATGTTCAACTTTTATATCTAAGGATTGAAAATTTAAAACAAAATTCCACGTAAATATTTAACTCTGTTACCAAAAATTCTAAGAAATACATTAGCACGACACCTATTATAGGTCAATTTTTTTTAATACTATAGATAAGTATACCTATAATAGGTATGTCTAATACCTAGACTGACAAACCGTCTCCTCTCAGAATCGTTTTTCTTATACAGTGATATTATATCATTGAATTCAAATTTAATACTATCTATTATACAGTGACATATGAAACAAAAATTATACGTCGTCGCCCGTCGGCTGTCACTCGAATTCTCTTGGGAATCCGATAACAAAATATCTACCCGTATCACTGTTTAATCTTTATAGAATATTTTACGTATTTTATTTATATCTCTCGTAGAAAGTAGGTAACTATTAGTATATATTATATATATATATATATTATACATGTGCATATTATTGCCTATTGGCTACATCAGATGCGATAAGCCAATAACGACGATACAACCGTCGAGCATTTTAGTTTTAACAATCATTATAAACGACAAAAATAATTCGGTAGAACCATTGATTATATAATAATATTTGTATTATATAATCAATGGTAGAACGTAGAAATCAACTTAAATTTAATGTGATACATGTGTATTTTGGGTAATTTATTTGTTGTTGTTAGTATAATAGTATATGTTGGGTATACCAAGACTCATGATCAAAAATTAACTTAATTTATGTTTTTTTGGTTTCATTCAGGTGGGAGCACTATAAATATCGGGGATTGCTCCGGTACTGCTGTTTATTATTATGTAGGTACTACCAACGTCCCCTACCTACTTAGTATCAATTATTTTTAAAATAATCTAATTATACTAAATAGGTACTTTTCGTTTTTCACACTCAACCTATTACCACTGATGATAAGACACATTTAATTTGTTTCAATACAAGGACTTAGGACCGGTTGAATAAATGTTTTATAAGTTATAACTCAGACTGGGTCAACGTTTTCGGAAAAAATAAAAATAATTAGCCTTTTATAGGACAACCATCAATTTATTTAAAATACTTAAACAATATTTACATTTTATTTTTATTTAATTAGTTATGTAGGTTTTTTCAGGTGTATCTATATTAGTGATGGGAACTATCGAATAGTCACTATCGAACTATTCGATAGTAGTTCACTATTCGAACTATTCGATAGTAATTCCATAACTATCGAACATTCGAATAGTCACCATGTATTCGATAGCTTTAAAACTATTCGAATAGTTTATCGAATAGTTTTCATTCGAATAGTTTTATTCGATAGTTTATCGA
>NW_021774465.1:0-1596 GCF_005508785.2 Acyrthosiphon pisum | reverse complement strand
TTTGTACTATCAATTTTTTTTTTATCAATGATGATCACGGTTATTGATATCTATAACCATAGAACCGTGATGTTTACCGAAATGTTTCTAACATGTGGTTAATATTTGATAACCTGATAATTGATAACACTTGTCACTTTACTTCATAATTTTTTTAAGACAGTTAAAACACTTAAAACTTAAAAGTTAAATTATATTAAAATACATATCATGAATTAATTCATTATTTAAATCTAGTTGTTTTTATAAGTCATGGTAGTTAGTGCGCTTGAATTTTTGTTTACTACTTGTTATTGTTTGGAAATATTTGCATTCGTTTTAAACTGACATCATAAGATGTAATTTCGATAATTTGGTATATTTATCTACTTACACTTAAAAGGTACTTTATTTTTCTTGTTAAAATTATATTTTTATTCATTACCATCATTATTTAAAATTTGAGAATGTTATTCACCTATAGTTTAATTATTTATCAATTTGTTAATGCCTTCAATGTCATATTTAATTACGATAGTATAACAATATACTAACGCAAGATACATATCGAAGACTTAATAGTATGTACCTATTATTGTATTTTTGTTTTTTCTCTGAGTGTAAAATTTCTTTCATTCTTGAGCTGTAATTATTACAGTACCTACTATAAATCCATTATGTTCCGGCCGAAAAAGGTACCAAATTACAAAATATGCCACTGAATACAATAATCATATTTAATTATATCGGTAGTTGGTATGTGAATATAGAATGCTTAATCCAGTTTTATATTCTGAGTGGTAATGTTAATACATTTATTCCCAGACAGCATTTTGTAATGATAATATTATACTAGTATTATACTAACGTTATACTAATATTATTTGTTATTATAATGTTATAATAATATTATTAAACAAAAAATTGCTGTCTGGGTTGATTACCTTTACATTAAACAATATACATTTTTATATCATTAGATAAGAGATTGTTTTAACCCTAATATTTATTGGAGGTTTTGAGACTAATAATTCTTTAAATTTCAACTATTAATCTTATGATATTGAAATTTTAAATCTAAAGAATTAACATTTTTCTTAAATTCTTGAAATGTAGATTATACCTTGTGAGATTTTTAATGGCCACTAAGATCTACTTATTATACATTTATTATTCTATAATTATTACATTGTACATTTTGTACTTATCTAAGATTTCAAATTTGAAATTAGCCTATTCATCACAATTTAATGGGTAATTTTTATTTATTTACAAGTATCTAGATTTTCTAATGTACCTATTTAACATTATTTTACTTTAATTCCTGACTCGTGACTCATGAGTAATTATTTCTAAACAATTAAAATATTTTTAAAATTCTTGTAATGTAGACAAGTTGAACCATAGTTATCATTATTCTCCCCGTTATTCTCAAATATTCTTCAATTTCTCTAAAAGTCATTGTTCATTTGTACCTATCTAGGATTTCAAATTTCAAATTCGCTTTTTCATCACAATTCTATGTGTATTCTTTGTTTATTTCATTTTTATTTAGCCCATAAATTTAAACTAAACATTTTATTGGATATTATTAATTTTCTTTAAAAAGTTTAATGG
>NW_021774464.1:0-1511 GCF_005508785.2 Acyrthosiphon pisum | reverse complement strand
AAACATTTTATACATTTTTAACTACAAAATAATTATGTAATTTTGAATTTGATAAACTTTGTCAAAATTCGATCTTTAAATGCTTATAAAAAAAAAATTGTGACTGTATTTTTAATATTTTTCAACTGCTATTGTAACAATATATCAGGAGCCTTGCATTAAATTTTCACGCTCTTTACCCAATAAATAAAACTTAATTAATATTCATAGAAAAAAAAATTTAAAAATTGAAATATGAAATTGTCCGTAAACAGCTCAAAACAAGTAAAAAAAATTTTGAATATGTTATCGTGTATAGAAAATACTGATATAAAGATTCAGTCAAAATGTCACGTATCTATAGTCATTTTTTTTAGATTTACACCAAAAACTAAAATCGATTTTGTCAAAACCGATTTTGCGTAAAAATTCCCGTTTTCCCTTAAATTTTCTTTTGTTTTCACGGCACTTTTGAAAACATTGACCCCCATAGTGCCAACTAGATTTTATTTCCTATCAAAGGTACTGCTGAAGAAAATCCAAGCATTTTTACTGTCCTAAAAGGTAATGACAGACACAAAAATAAAAAAAAAATACTCATCATTGTATAAATACCATCATTATATAAAAACCATTTACAACATTATATCATGGCGTTGATTAATTTCATATCAACAATTAATTGTAAGTAACGGTCTATAGGAAAGGTACTCATTAAAATAATGAATTGTAATATATGACATTAACATTATAATTAAATAAGTAATTGATTATAACTATAATAATATATTATAGTATTATACTATGCAGTAACATGAATTTAATCATCGGTTACGTTGCAAGTTTTCAAAATGGCAAAAACTATGAAATGTCCATAATAACCATTTAAATTATTAACAATTTAAGTGCAAATTCTGCTGTTAGAAGTGCGAATTCATGCTAAAAGCATGCTAAATATTGGCAGTGTTTAAATCGCAAAAATCACAAAGTTTCTATAACGGGCCGGGCTGACCCAACGATAAAACTGTAAATACAAAAAAACCGTTTTTTTAACCATTAAAAAATGTCATGCGTATTCTGGGGACAGTCGTGCGAATTCACGCTAATAGCGTGCTAAATATTTGCAGTTTTTAAATCGCAAAAATCACAAAATTTCAATAATGGGCCGGGTTGGCGCAACGGCAAAACCACTAAAAAGGTTTTTTAACCATTAAAAATATCGTGCGAATTCATGCTAATGACGTGCTAAATATTGGCATAGGTATATATATACAGGGTGATTGATTAAGCGTAAAACACTCATTATCTCAAAAAGTATTCATTTTTTTCAAATTTTTTTTTTTTCAAAATTTTAGATCTATGCTGCTCTAGAATTATATAATTTTTTTATATTTTTCACCCTTATATTTATTAGGTAAACCACCATCAACTTTTGATTTTCAAATGGCAACCCATACTAAAAATTTCATAATTTAGTAAGGCTTTTTTCTCATGAATTATCACGTTTAAATTTTCATTTTTCGTTTATCCGT
>NW_021774463.1:0-914 GCF_005508785.2 Acyrthosiphon pisum | reverse complement strand
CCACACCCCCTATTACCCACTCTAAAAATCATATAAAAATATATTGTATATTTTTGTTACAACTTATAAAATATAATAACAAACTCAAAAGTAACTAAATAAAAACAATTCATTTTAACTACCTATTTATTTAAATAGTTCCATAATTTATCATAGGTTTGTTCTTTATTATCTTAAATAATAATATTTTAAAGGTAATTAATTAAATAATAATACAAAATATATAAATAATTATTAAATCTATGGTAAGAAAAATTATGATTTGATCACGTGCATTTTGATAAAAATGCAGAATGATGCAGCGTCCCGTGCGTGCCTCTTCAAAATGAGAGTAGGGGTACGCTAAAATTTCTGACAAATTAGTTGGGGTACTCCGTCCCCCTGCGTCCCCCCCCAAGTCGAGCACTGGTTAACACACAATGTGCAACCTTGGGATAACAATTCTTGAATACCTCTGCATAAGGTGTATCAATACACCTTGCCTCTGCAGTAGAGTAATTTATTGCAATTTGCAGCAAATGTTAACAGTTCAATTATGTACCATAATGTTATTGGTGTGAACTGAGATAGGTACTTGGTATCGAATCGCAGACATGAGACATTCCCCCCCTCCGATAGTTTTCGGTCCAGCAGGACATTTTCCCCCAATGTATTTTTGATGCGGACATTTTCCCCTCATTTTTTTTTTAAGTTTACTATTTTATAGTATTATTTTATTATTTAATATGAAATTACCATCCAGTCATGAAGTGCTATTACTGAATTAGCTTCTTAATCAAGCCAACCATGACCAATAACTTATAATTATATCCCTCCATTGTGCTTATTGTAATTTTTTTTTATATACAGATTGTACAAATAAAAACAAATATGACAAAAAAAAAAAAAAGGTGGGTAAGTGGATTTCGCTCTGC